>NC_134353.1:607354369-607654369 GCF_048569485.1 Anomaloglossus baeobatrachus | reverse complement strand
TCGCTTTTTCTGTCACTTCAGCTTTTCTCTTTAGCTCCACTACTACTTCCTTCTACTTTCACTTCCTTAACTGTTCTGCCTGGTTCTTCCTGCCTCCAGGGCTGTGAACTCCTCGGTGGGCGGAGCCAACCGCCTGGCCCACCCCCTGGTGTGAACATCAGCCCCTGGAGGAAGGCAACAAGGATTTTGGTAGCCTAGGTGTTCCTAACTGGGGTGTAGGGTGTGGTGATGTTATAACCTGTGACCCCTGGCTTGCCCAGGGCGTCACACCTGACCCTGGCGCGGCAGTGAGCAGGGGTGACGGCGTGAGCCATGCGGCGACCGCCCGGTCACTCAGGACCGCTGTGCAGCCCCCGGATGTGGCGGTCTCCCGTGGGAGTGGGAGGACCCAGCGGCAGGAGGCCTGCAGCGGCCCAGGAGGGCCAGAGGCAGCGACGGCTGGGATCCAGAGCCAGGCTTCTATCCGTCCGCGTCCAGAGTCCCCTGGCAGTCGGCGAAGGGGTGGGTGCGGGCGCAAGAGGTCGAGGCCTGGGGTGCCGGCGCGGGGGACAGGACGGTCTCCTGGGTTGTCGCCCCGGGGCAAGAGACGGAGCGAGAACGGCTCTGCCCACGCGGCGGCCCGGTCTGGCGGCCGTGGGGGGGGGGGGGTGCCGCGGCGGCGCCCCCCAGATGTCGGATGGAAGAAGATGTCAGCGGCGAGGATGAGGAGGTCGTGCAGTCAGATGAGTCGGATGGACGGCAGACGAAGGACAGGGAGGCGGCGGTATCGGGGGACGCTGAGCCGCCGTTGGGTGAGACGGCCGCGGAGGTGGCAGGGGCTGCGCTGGCGGGGTGTTTCGGGGGCGGGAGGGCGGCTGTGGACACGGCAGCGCCCGGCGAAGCAGCAGTGTGGAGCCAGTTGTTGGGGCTGTTGCAGGGATTGGCGGCGGTTGCCGGGGCTGCGGGGGGGGCAGCGCAGGCGGCGGCGTGGGTGGGGACGACAGGTCGGGGGGCGGCGCCGGTGGGAGGGGGGGAAGGAGCGGGCGCGGCGGAAGGGGGGGTGAAGGGGGGAGTGTGGCGGAGGGGCAAAGGAAAAAGAAAAGGAGAAGGAGGATGAGGTGGTGCGCCTAGATGATAGGGCTAAAAGCGAAGTTTATGTTTGTTTTGAGGGCCCGCTGGGGGCTCATTTAAAGAAGGAGGTGCAGGAAAAATTTGGAAAGGGGAATATGTGGAGATTTTTTCTCTGCTTCCCCTGGAGAAATTTAATCTGCATAGGGTTAAGCCGAGCGACTCCAAAAAGGAGAAGGACGAGGAGCCAAAGCGCCGTTATAGGCTTATTCCTCGGACTTTTGCAAACTGGTTGCAAGCGTTTGCGATTTTGGCGAGCATGGTCGGGGAAAAGGAGTCGGAGCATTGTTCGGCCTTGTTTGGTTACATGGATGCGATAGGGGAGGCTTATCGGGTTTATGGCGGGCTGGCGTGGCTGCGTTACGACGAGCAATTCCGGTAGCGGAAGGCGTTGCGGCCGGATATGCGATGGGACCATAAGGATATTTCCTTATGGATGCGACTGATGTCGGCACCGACTCAGCCCTTTTGCCGGGGGCCGGGTCCCCGGCAAGTCAGAAAAAAGGTTTCTGTTGGCAATATGAGGGGCAGTGCAGGTTTGGAGCGGCATGCCGCTTTAAGCATGAATGCTCAGGTTGTGGGGGAGGACATAGCCTGTCCAAGTGTTTTAAAAAGGGGAAAGGAAAAGCGGGTGATGGGGTTGGAAAAAGGGATGACGCCGGTGAAGGTAGAAGCGATGGCCCCCTTTTTAAATAGGTATCCGGACGGCGAGGCAGCGGCGTTGTTATGGTTTGGTTTTTCTGACGGTTTCCGTATCCCGTCGGCTGTTAGTCCATCGCCCCTGCCGTACCGTAATTTACGTTCTGCTCGGGATCATGTGGATATGGTGGATGAGAAGCTGAGAAAGGAGGTGGTTTTGGGCAGAATGGGCGGTCCTTATGACGCCCCGCCGTGTTCGAAGTTGGTGGTTTCGCCGTTGGGGGTTGTGCCGAAGAAAGAGCTGAACAAATTTCGGCTTATTCATCATTTGTCTTACCCACAGGGGTTATTGGTGAATGATGGCATTGCACCGGAGTTATCGGCGGTATATTATGTGTCGTTCGACAAGGCGTTGGACCTGGTCAGGGCAGCGGGTCGGGGGGCGTTGATGGCAAAGGCAGATGTGGAAGTGGCGTTTCGGTTGTTACCGGTTCATCCAGATAGTCAGCATTTGTTAGGTTGCTGGTGGGATGGCAGTTATTATGTTGATCGCTGTTTGCCAATGGGTTGTTCAATTTCGTGTTCATATTTTGAGGCGTTTAGTTCGTTTGTAGAGTGGGTGGTTCGGGATGTGTCTGGGCTTACGTCCATTATTCACTATTTGGACGATTTTCTTTGTGTTGGGCCGGCAGGTTCAATGGTTTGTGCGGGGTTGTTATTTGCGTTGCAGAAAGTCGCGGGCAGCTTCGGAATTCCCTTGGCTCCCGATAAGACGGAAGGCCCGGCGCCTGTGATGCGTTTTTTGGGGATTGAGATTTGATTCTATTGCCATGGAATGTAGGTTGCTGGAGGAGAAGGTTCGTGATTTGAGGGCCGCGGTGGCAGGGGTGAAAGCGGCAAAGAAGGTGCGGCTTAAGGTGGTGCAGTCCTTGCTTGGGAAATTGAATTTCGCTTGCAGGATTATGCCGATGGGGAAAGTTTTTGCGAGACGTTTGGCAACGGCGACGGCAGGTGTGCGGTTGCCGACACATTTCATGCGAATCACGAAGGCGATCAAGGACGATCTTTTGGTGTGGGATCAATTTTTGCAGTGTTTCAATGGCCGGGCCCTGGTGATGGAGAAGGTGGTGTCTAACGGGACGTTACAGCTGTTTACCGATGCGGCTGGGTCGGCAGGGTTTGGGGCCGTATTTCGAGGTCACTGGTATGTGGGTCGGTGGCCACAGGCGTGGCGGGAGAGCGGTTTGGTCAGGAATTTGGCTCTGTTGGAGCTATTTCCTATTGTGGTAGCAGTGGAGCTGTGGGGGTCGCGTTTTGCCGGGAGGAAGGTATGCTTCCATTGTGATAACCAGGCAGTGGTGTTTGCTATTAACAACTTGTCTGCTAAGTCGGAGCCAGTGGTGGTGTTTTTGCGGCATTTAGTGTTGAGATGTCTGCAGCTGAATGTACAGGTGGTGGCAAAGCACGTTCCGGGAGTTGACAACGGGGTGGCTGACGCTTTGTCTCGTTTTCAGCTCAGCAGGTTTCGGGCGCTACTGCCTTGGGCGGACGAAGTCGGAGTGGAGTGTCCCGTGGATTTATGGAATCTGGTGAGGCGGTGATCTCAGAATTGATTCGGAATTCGGTGACTGAGGTGACTTGGTGCCGATATGCTAAGGTGTGGGCTGAATGGGAGGAGTTGTTGGGTCGGATGTTTGATGGGGTGAGCGTGGATTACTTGGTGGCATTACTGGCGTTGGTGAGTGTGGATTTCTCGGCCGGGCGATCGGCGTTGGCAATGGCACATCGGGTGGCGGCGGTGGCGTCTTGGTTAAAAGTGAGAGGGGAACAAGATGTTTCGCAGGATTTTCGGCTTCGACGAGCCTTGCGGAGGTTTCGCCGCGGTGTGCGGGAGAGGGACAAGAGGCGTCCCGTATCGTTTGGTTTGTTGAGGCGGTTGGTGGGGGGCCTGAGTGGCATTTGTGAGTCGGTTTACGAGACTGTTTTGTTTACAACGACTTTCGGTCTTGCTTTTTATGGGGCTTTCCGGATCGGTGAGTTGGTAAGCCCATCCAGGGTGACAGGCGGCGGGTTGCTGCTTGAGGATGTGCGAGTGGGCGGTGATCAGGTGGAGTGCCGAATTAGTCGGTCAAAAACGGATCAGCTGGGCCGTGGTAGGTTGGTGGTGTTATACGCGGTCCCGGGGGAGGAGTTGTGCCCAGTACGTTTGGTGGAGAAATTCATGGCCGTAAGGGGGGGTTTACCGGGCCCGTTTTTGCGGCACGTGGATGGGTCTTTTTTATCAAGGTTCCAGTTTGTAGCGGTTCTGCGGCGAAGTTTGCAGAACGTGGGGGAGCGCCCGGAGGATTTCGGGTCGCATTCCTTTTGGATACGGGCAGCTACGGAGGCCGCTCGTTGGGGGCTTGGAGATGAGGTGGTAAAGCGTATTGGTAGATGGGAATCTTCTTGTTTTCGGCGGTACATGAGGCCGCAGCTGTTGTAGCATTATGGTAACTTTGGTCTAGGTACAGGTGGTCTGGCGGTTTGGAAATGATTTATATATATAAAAAAAAAAAAAAAAAGAGGGGGTAATGTACAAGTGTTAGAGGACGGAGGTAGAATGGGTTTTCTGAGAGGCGTTGATGGTGGTGATGTTATTGGTTTTAATTTCTGTTTTCGTTTTGTCTTTCTTTGTTGTAGGGATGTGCCTAATATGGATTCTGGGGCATTCCTTCGTGTTTTGGGGTGCTCGGCGGGCGGCGGTTCGCCCGAATGGTCGGCAGCTAGGTCTGGATCGTGGGCAGGCGACTGTTTGGTGGATCGGTGTTCGGGGCATGGAGTGGGGCAGGGTGGTCCCAGAATTTGGTCGTTATTGTAAGGTTGACCGGCCTCCGGATGTGCTGGTATTACACGTGGGAGGTAATGATCTGGGAGTCCGGGCGTCGCGGGATCTGATTCGGGATATAAAGATCGACTTGCTGCGGTTGTGGAAGCAGTACCCGGGTTTGATTGTCGTGTGGTCAGACATAGTGACCAGGTTGTCGTGGAGGGGGGCTCGGTCGGTGGAAAAGGTCAATAAGGCCAGGGCCCAGGTGAATCGGGTGGTTGCCAGGTTTGTGACCAGGAATGGTGGGATTGTGGTGAGGCACAGGGAGTTGGAGCCGGCAGATTGGCGGTTTCGGAGGGGTGACGGAGTGCACCTCAACGACATTGGAGTGGATTTATGGGCATTGGGCCTGCAGGATGGTGTTGAGCGAGCTTTTGGTGTGTGGCGGGTCCAGTCCACGTAAGGTGTCACGTGGTCAGTCCTGTGGCGGGGGGGGGTAGGTCTGGTCCAGAGGTTGGAAGTGACTGGTAACTGGACCGGGAGTCATTGTCTGGGTATGGTGGCTCTCGGTTCCGGGATGTGGCAGGCACGGGGTTCTGCCAAAGTGTGGGGGTGTCAATCCGTGGGTGATTGGCACCTCGTCTCTGGGTCGGTGTGTTGCGGCCAGGGACAAGGGGAGTAGTAGTTATGGACTGGGCCTGCCCCCGGGACGGTCATGTAAATGGCATTGTCTATTGTTATCTGTGTGTTGTTGTCCTGGGTCGCCCGTTGGACGGCGTCCCTAAGGTGCTTAGTTTGTGAACAATAGGCAATAAAGGCTGCTGTGGCCATTTTGAACCAAGTCGCATGCAGTCCGTGTGTTTATTTTTAGGATAAGGGTTTTGGTAATACAGACATCACGACCGGAGAATACTCCCTCAGCTGGTCATGTGCACATGTAGCTGCAGTACACATCGGGTAATTAACCCCATGTGTACTGTAGCTAGGAGAGCAGGGAGCCAGCGCTAAGCAGTGTGCGCGGCTCCCTGCTCTCTGCACATGTAGCTGCAGTACACATCGGGTAATTAACCCCATGTGTACTGTAGCTAGAAGAGCCGATATTTACCTTAGTTACCAAGCGCAGCATCGCTTCGACGCGGCCCTGCTGGCTGGGGGCTGGTCACTGGTTGCTGGTGAGCTCACCAGCAACTCGTGTAGCCACGCTCCAGCGATCCCTGCCAGGTCAGGTTGCTGGTGGGATCGCTGGAGCGTTCCAGTGTGACATCTCACCAGCAACCTCCTAGCAACTTACCAGCGATCCCTATCAGGTTGGATCGTTGTTGGGATCGCTGGTAAGTTGTTTAGTGTGACTGGGCCTTTACACACGGACATTCCTTGTCTTAGGTAACCACCAAGTCCATCAGGAAAACAATATTCAAAGTGAAACAAAATCTTATCCAGCATCTTCAGATGGAAAAGTTTACTAAGTTGAATCCACCTCTGCCACATCATCATCATATAGGGAAATCCCCTATAGTGTCAGTATGTGGAGGTGCGCAGCATTACCCTCCAATACACTTTTCCATTTGGAGACTCTGGTGAATTCTCTTCTCTTTCCACCTTCACACATTACATAATTATCAGGTAATGATCGGCCCCCAGTGTCTGCACTGGATGTGAACAGTCATTCTGTGGGGACAGAGGTCTAAAAAAGCGGCACTATGGTTTCCAAACTAGTTTTACATGTTGGATAAACCCTTTACTAGTCCTGTGTATTCTGACAATACTGCTCTACAGGCAGATCATGTTTGTTTGTTTTTTGTTTGTTTTTTTACAGTATATATATATTGAGGCCCCTCCTGTACTATCATCACATATAGAGGCCCCCCTGAAGAGTAATTACATATAGCCTAAGATAATAACACTGACACTGTGACACTGGGGGTACAGGATAATAACACTGACACTCGGGGTACAGGATAATGACACTGACACTCGGGGTACAGGATAATGACACTGACACTGGGGGTACAGGATAATAACACTGACACTCGGGGTACAGGATAATGACACTGACACTCGGGGTACAGGATAATGACACTGACACTGGGGGTACAGGATAATAACACTGACACTCGGGGTACAGGATAATGACACTGACACTCGGGGTACAGGATAATGACACTGACACTAAGGGTACAGGATAATGACACTGACACTGGGGATACAGGATAATGATATTGACACTGGGGGTACAGGATAATGACACTGACACTGGGGGTACAGGATAATGACACTGACACTGGAGGTACAGGATAATGACACTGGCACTGGGGGTACAGGATAATGACACTGACACTGGGGATACAGGATAATGACACTGACACTGGTGTACAGGATAATGACACTGACACTGGGGGTACAGGATAATGACACTGACACTGGGGGTACAGGATAATGACACTGACACTGGGGGTACAGGATAATGACACTGGCACTGGGGGTACAGGATAATGACACTGACACTGGTGTACAGGATAATGACACTGACACTGGGGGTACAGGATAATGACACTGACACTGGGGGTACAGGATACTGACACTGGAGGTACAGGATAATGACACTGACACTAGGGGTACAGGATAATGACACTGACACTGGGTGTACAGGATAATGACACTGACACTGGGGGTACAGGATAATGACACTGACACTGGTGTACAGGATAATGACACTGACACTGGGGGTACAGGATAATGACACTGACACTGGGGGTACAGGATAATAACACTGACACTGGGGTTCAGGATAATGACACTAACATTGGGGTACAGGATAATGGCACTGACACTAAGGGTACAGGATAATGACACTGACACTGGAGGTACATGATAATGACACTGACACTGCGGGTACAGGATAATGACACTGACACTGGGGTACAGGATAATAACATTGACACTCGGGGTACAGGATAATGGCACTGACACTGGGGTACAGGATAATGGCACTGACACTGGGGTACAGGATAATGACACTGACACTCAGGGTACAGGATAATTACACTAACACTAGGGGTACAGGATAATTACACTAACACTAGGGGTACAGGATAATGACACTAACATTGGGGTACAGGATAATGGCACTGACACTGGGGTACAGGATAATGACACTGACACTGGGGTACAGGATAATGACACTGACACTGGGGTACAGGATAATGACACTGACACTGGGGTACAGGATAATGACACTAACATTGGGGTACAGGATAATGGCACTGACACTAAGGGTACAGGATAATGACACTGACACTGGAGGTACATGATAATGACACTGACACTGCGGGTACAGGATAATGACACTGACACTGGGGTACAGGATAATAACATTGACACTCGGGGTACAGGATAATGGCACTGACACTGGGGTACAGGATAATGGCACTGACACTGGGGTACAGGATAATGACACTGACACTCAGGGTACAGGATAATTACACTAACACTAGGGGTACAGGATAATTACACTAACACTAGGGGTACAGGATAATGACACTAACATTGGGGTACAGGATAATGGCACTGACACTGGGGTACAGGATAATGACACTGACACTGGGGTACAGGATAATGACACTGACACTGGGGTACAGGATAATGACACTGACACTGGGGTACAGGATAATGACACTGACACTGGGGTTACAGGATACTGAGGACAAGATGAATATCAGAACATAGAAAGGCTGGGTAATGAGGAAAAGAGCCTCTTTCTCTCAGCTCAGCACCCAGCTTTCCCAATCCCATCCCATGCTCTGACTGCTGCTATCCCTTTTTCCCTAATCCCTACTGATATATGGTTACTGTGTGGTCTTCACGCATGTCACACATCAGAGACTTCTGCACATGTGGCACCCTGGACTAGCCAGGTCGTCACAGGTACTACAACCCGACACCCCCACCCCGAGACAGGCACATCAGTCAGACACAAAATCCTTGTTGCCTCCCTCCAGGGGCTGATGTCCACACTAGGTGGGGTGGAGCCAGGCAGTTGGCCCCACCCCCTGAGGAGTTCACAGTCCTGGAGGCGGGAAAGGAAGTCAGTGGAGTTGAGATGAGTTAGGAAAGGGAGAAGGAGTGAAGGAGTAGTGGAGGAGCAAACTGACAGTGTCCGGGTACGTGGCCCGGGCACTTAGAGCAAGGTTGGCAGACGGTGGTGGCCGTCTGCAGGAGAGGCATATCAACGTGGAACTGTAGGACCGGGGACGGGCTTGCGCACCCCGACCAGGCTTGGAGTCGCCGTTAATAAGGTCAAATCCATCAGTGACCGGAACCCCAGGGGTTTCCTAACAGCCAAGACCCGATTGAAGGCAACCGTCCAACCAACAAGAAGGAAATACAGCTACCGCCATAGCTAGAGTTCCAAGGGCCAGAGCCTGCGGGCAAAAGGGCTTCTCTGGCACATACACACGCTGGGGAGCGGGTTACCGGTGGGAAGCCATCGGGACTGAACATCCACAAAAGGTGCAGGGAAAGGCAGCCACCACCAACCGTCCGGGAGAAGTCACAGCAGCCGCCTGCGGGACCCGTCCATCCAGCCATTTGGTTTACTAGAGACTTTGCGTACATTTGTGGCTGAGTGAGTATAACCGTGCCTTCCGGCACCGTGCTGCGCAGTCCCCGCGACCCTGTACCTTGCCAGCCCTGCCAGTCCGTCACCTCACCGGGCCCCGGGACCACCAACCCCTACCCACGGAGGGGGGAAACAACATCCCAGCTGCTCCCTACCATCGCTCCCGGGATCCCCGTCAATAGCAGCGGTGGTGCCCAACCTCATCACAACCCGTGGGTGGCGTCACGGACCAAATCCCCAAACCAATCCACCCCCTTTCACTCACGGGCGAGGAGCGCCGCTCGAGTCCCCCGGATCCGGCCCACCGCTTGAGCCACCGAGCAGCAGCAGCGCCGGACCCGAGCGTGGTGAGCACAGCGCCCCGCCGCCCGTGACACACACACCCTGCACTGGCTGTACCCCAAATTACCCCTCTCTCAAACACACTGAAACTCCATGTCCCACACACACCGTATCTCTTAACAGCCCTCTGTCACAGTCTGGACCCCACATATGCCACGCACCCTGCACCCCCCCCCATTTCCCCCTCATCACGCCTTTACTGGGCACACTTTTCTCGGTCGGCATCTCCTGCCCGGCTCCTATCACACGGTCACATGGGCGTGACATCACTGCAGGTCCTGGCTGCTAGACCGTTAGGATGCATCTTCTTCTCGGAAGGAGCTTTCTGCTCTGCCCCTGCCGCACTCGCAGCTCATAAGCTCCAGGTGTGCCTCCAGGTCAGGACCCCCCCGCCGGAGCTACTTGTGCTGTCATAATCTGACTGCTGCCTGCATACAGTAATATCACCAGTGCTGGTGGCCCAACGGTCTAAAGAGCTGGAGGTCTTTTTAATACACCCGGCGGGGCCCCTGTAGGCTGCCAAGGACAGCTTAGTTTGAAACCAAGATCGGAGCCTACCAGGGGTTTCCCCACTACACCGGCACGCCAGACTGACGCTGACTGTGATCACAGGGGGGGTGTAGCCCATACTTTAATCACTTAGAATTATTTTGTTCTCCACGGATTACTCAGGAGTGGTTCTTGTGGTGGAATGCAGGTCTAGACAGCTGTTGACATCCTATTATATAGATAAAAATAAATGTATGTGTGTGTGTATGCTTTTTTAAAGATTGAGTTAATGCTCTGATGAATGTAAAGGAGCTACAACAAACCCAAGGAGGGACGGAATGCCTTCTTCTCTATGGGGTCTATCGGAGTTTAGTTAAACAATATACTATCAAGTTTGCGATAGCTCATAGTGGTGGTGAAAGGATTGATTGTATTGATCTTGGTTACCTTGAAATTATTAATGTGCTGTTTTACTCATTGCAGTAAATGAATTATACATTGAAACCATAGGAAGGGTAAAACTATCGCTAAAAAGGCAGACATCTGATAGCTTTTTGAAAGATGGGTGGAAGATATCATCTCTGAAAATAGCTACACCCCAACAGTTTGAGCAGCACTCTTAGAAAAGTAAATTCCCTGAGATTAGAGATGAGCGTACCTGTTCAGTTCGCGTTCGCCAAATTTAGATTTGGTACGAGCCTTGGCCAGTTCATTTGGGCGCGGCTTACAGAACACTTTGCTCAAAAGTCGGCAATGTTCGGTAAGTTTTCGTTTGCAGAAAACTCACTCCCGGCCCCATCACAACCATGTCAAATATTGGCATGGCTGTGATTGGCCAGGGAAACCACTGTAAGAAAAAAGGAAGCAAAAGGGTTAAAGCATGACATACTTACAGATTCTCCTCGCGGCTGTACTTCCGGGGCTGCTGATTATCCCTCATCCATATTCCCTGCTTTCCCTGCCCATCGGCAGCTCTGATTGGCTGCAGTCAGACCCAGGGCCCCAGACAGCATCTGTGATTGGTTTGAATCACAGAGCCAGTTTGCACATCTATATTGTGGTATAAAATAAACAAATAAATAAAAGGACGTGCGGTCCCCCAGCTATTGATACCAGCACAGATAAAGCCCACAGCTACAGGCTGCAGCCTCCAGCCATGCGCTTATCTTGGCTGTGTATGAAAATAGGAGGAGTCACATGCGGCTTTTTTAATTATTTAAATAATTTAAAAAATCAGTGTGCAGCCCCCCCAATTTTGATGCTCAGCCAAGATAAAGTCCGGAAGCTGGGAGCTGGTATTCTCAGGCTGGGAAAACCCTTGCTTATTGGGCCTCCCAGCCTAAAAATAGCAACCTGCAGCTTCCCAGAATTGTTGCATCCATTAGATGCGACAATCCCAGCACTTTACCAAGCTCTCCCTGATTGCCCAGGTGCGGTCGCAATCGAGGTAATAAGGGGTTAATGGCAGCTCACAGCTGCCACTAATCCCTAGATTAGTTATGGGATGTATGAGACCCCCCCTATCACTAATCTGTAGGTGAAAGTAAACAAACACAAACACTGAAAAAATCCTTTATTTGAATTAAAAACAAAAAAAAACACTTTGACAACTTCACTAACCCCCAAAAGACCCAGGTCCGACATAATCTAAATGAGGTCCCCTGATGACTCCAGTTCTGCTACATCTGAAGGCACAGCACATGGCCATAGAACAAGATCGCACGCTATGAGCTTCAGGTATAGACTTACCCGCAGTGATAGACTGACGTCACTAAGGTTAGTTGCGGCCACAGCTGGAGGTTCCCACGGCCGTCCTGTGACCGCAGGTAACCTGACCTCAAGAGACTTCATAGATCTCTCCCTGAGTTCACAGACCTGCATGCCCTGGAAGAAAACTGGCACTCTGCCTACTTACTTGTGTGATGTCTGTGACCAGTGCAGGCAAACTCAGGTGTCAACGCACAGACTGATAGTTCATAGACAAGCTAGCAAGATTTAATAACTGCTAAGCTGCTTGTTAGTCTCCTTTGATCACGTGCTGTGGAGCCAGTCACATTCGTTCCCATCCTTTATATGCTGGCTTGACACTTCCTTTAATGCAAGCTATAGCTTCTCTATACTGTTCTGGTGATGTGTTGTGATCCAAACTTACTGGTGGTTTTAGCACTTCACTGCTGTGAGCAGTTGTGGTGTTAACCCATGTTGTCCATTTATTTCTGTCTTGCTTCCCTTGCTTTTCTTCTTAGTCTCTTACTGTTTGTTCCTGTGAGTTTGCAGTGTGTCTAAATTTTGTTTTTTCCCTGTCTCTCTTTATCCGAGTTGCCATCACTCTTCTGCCCCTTTCTTCCCTGTGGGAGGGGAACAGTTTAGTTGTGGTCAGGAGAATAGTAAGACATGGGACTCTAGCATCTCCCCCATTAGGGGTAATCCAGAGATTAGGAATAGTTTAGGGTCCCCTAGCATTAGGGACAGAGTGGTAGCTCTTGTCCTTTGCAATCCTACAGTCATATTATAACACTGACACTACACAGCTGATATCAACCCTCTAAAATAGTACCCCAATTGTCACCCCACCAGGGCAATCGTGAAGAGCAGGGGAAAAGTGTCAGAATTGTGAAATCTAATGTGATGTGCCATTTCTGGGGTGGGTGCGAGCTGATATCTTTAGGCTGGGAAGGACCAAATAACCATGAAACTTCCTAGCCTGATAATATCAGCTCACAGCTGTCTGCTTTACCTTGGCTAATTATTAAAATTAGGGGGACTCTGCATCATTTTTTAAATGTATTTATTTATTAGGTTTAACCAGGCTAAATAAATTATTTATAAAACACTGTTGGATCCCCCCCCTATTTTTGATAATCAGTAAAGGTAAAGCAGACAGCTGTGGGTTGGTATTATCAGGCTGAGAAGGTCCATGGTTATTTGGCCCTTCCCAGCCCAAAATACCATCCTGCAGCTGCCTCAAAATTGGTGCATCACACTAGATGCGCTAACTCTAAGGCTTTTCCCTGGCTCTTCCCAATTGCCCTGGTGTACTGGTTTATGGAATTCATGTCAACTGTGTAATGTCAGCTGGCATCAAGTCCCAGTGTTAGTAATGGAAAGCCATCTATCAGACTACCCCATTACAAACCAGTAAGGGGCCCTTTGCACACTGCGACATCACAAGCTGATGATGCGATGCCGAGCGCGATAGTCCCCGCCCCCATCGCAGCTGCGATATCATGGTGATAGCTGCCGTAGCGAACATTATCACTATGGCAGCTTCACATGCACTCACCTGCCCTGCGACGTCGCTCTGGCCGGCGACCTGCCTCCTTCCTAAGGGGCGGGTCGTGTGGCGTCACAGCGGCGTCACACGGCAGGCGGCCAATAGAATTGGAGGGGCGGAGATGAGCGGGACGTAAACATCCTGCCCACCTCTTTCCTTCCGCATTGCAGACGGGACGCAGGTAGGAGATGTTCCTCGCTCCTGTGACTTCATACACAGCGATGTGTGCTGCCGCAGGAATGAGGAACAACATCGTACTGTTGCAGCAGCCAAAATAATGAAAATGACCGACACTACACCGATCATACAATACCGACGCTTTTGCGCTCGGTAATCGTAGTTAAAACGATTTACACACTACGATATCGAGAGCGACGCCGGAAGTGGGTCACTTTCGATTTGACCCCACCGACATCGCACCTGTGATGTCGTAGTGTGCAAAGGGCCCCTTAGTGTAAAGTGAAAAAAATCACACATACAGAAAAAAAATAGTTGATTTGAATAAAGACTCCCCCACTTTACCTCTTGTTCAACAATTTATTATTGAAAAAAAATCCACAAAGTTCCCATGTAATCCATGGTCTACTAGTCCCACAACATCCTCTGAATTGGTACTCCAACCTCTGGAGCCTTATTCAGAGAAAGAGGCTTGTGCTCTGTTTATGCCCGGACACCCACTTTATTGAGGCCTGTTATTCATCTGACTAAGCAATTACTCCCCTCACTACTCCCCTGATAAGTAATTGCCGAAACGCATTGGGAGGTCCAGGAGCACCACTAATTAAGGTCACAGTGTTTGTCCCTGAGGAGTATGGTAAGGCTGAAGGATGCCCTTCCCCCCTGGAATTGACAACACTACTGCTATAATTATTTGGTAAAATTACTATGAGACTTGAATATTGGATGTTTTAGTGATCTAGCTCCAGTTTTTCTTCTCAACCTGTGAATTGTCTCTGGTGCCTTGTTGATATTTTGCACTTTGGTCTGTTATAGATCCGTCACAGGTTTTGTTTCAAAGTATTGGGCATTGCCCCTTTGATAATTGTATTGGTTTTGAGAGTAGTGGGGGGGTCTCTGCAAATTGCAGGCACCTTTTCCTTCCTCTGTCCTCGGTTTGTAGTAGCAATCTACTTATATGTATGTGTGTGTGTTATTATTTTTAATGGTAATATTAAAATTTTATATTTTAATTATTTACTACAGACTTGTCATTACCTGTGCCCGGCTTGTTACTATAATTTATCTGTGGGCAATATCCACAATTGCTTTTCTCACTCCTGATCAGTGCCGGACCCGGGATTTATTACCTGCAGTGACATTACTGAGTTACTGATGTCAACGCACTTGAGAAATTCCAGGTCTGGTGCTGGACCTGCAGTGATCTATGGTGATGCATTCTTTGAACGAGGCTCCATAAATTGGAGTACAGATTCAGGGGACCACAAAACCATGGATTACGTCGGCTTTTCATATTTTGTTTTTTTTAAAATAAATTGGCAAGTAAGGGATAATGTGGGGGAGTCGTTATTCAAATAAACAATTTTTTCCTGTGTGTGTGCTTTTTTAACGTCACCTCACCCCTTGGTAAATAATGGGGATATCTGATAGACACCTCTCCATTAGTAACCCCCATCGGCTTGATGGCACCTGACAGCTCACAGGTGACATCAACCCCCAAAATATTACCCCAGTCATCACTGCACGAGGTGCAATGACATTTGGGGTAAAACTAATAGATGCGCCAATTCCAGAGCAGCTGCAGGCTGCTATTTTTAGGCTAGGAAAGGCCAAATAACCATGTACCTTCCTATGAAAAATAGGGGGGACCCCACGCTATTTTTTTTAAATGATATATTTATAAATAAATATTTAAAAAAAGACCAGGAGTAGCCTGTATTTTTGATAACCAGCCAAGGTGAAGCAGACAGCTGTGGGCTGTAGCCCCCAGTTGTATAATAATAATCTTTATTTCTATAGTGCCAAGATATTCTGCAGTGCTTTACAATTCAGAGGTTAATATACAAACAAACATAAATTACAGTTATAGAATATACAATAATGCAAAAGTAAAGAAAACCCTGCTCATAAGAGCTTATAATCTACATTGGAGTGAGGTGGGGGTTACACAAGGTTGAAATGCTTATCTACAATGACGTATGTATGTATATATGTATGCTTTAACTTGGCTAGTTATCACAAATAGAGGGACCGCATGCCATTTTTTTAATTATTTATTGCATTAAACCAGGCTAAAAACACCCTTTAGTGCCACGTGAAAGGCACTAAAGGGTGCAATGGTACTACCGTGCCTGTATGTATGCTCTAATCTAAGTTCTCCCTCATACATCGACTCTTGCTTAACTGCAGTTAGCCAAGCATCACATCCCTAGATCTTATATAAGACCCGGTTTGCAATGCAGCTGACCACTCACAGTAATGCCAGTAGCTAAAATAGCTACGGTATTCCTGTGATTGACAGGCAATTTCCGCATGTTTAATGGTTGAAAACCAAAACATGTGGTGCAAGAACTTAAGGATGGTGCTCAAGGACCCACGATACTCAACTGAGTAACATGGTTACCTGTGCACCCCGATCCTCAATCAAGTATCGAGTAGTGCCAAGCATGCTCACTTATCACTAGTCACTATGTGTTGTTAATAAGTGGTCAGGTCATGTTCTGGCAATATTTGTACATTTTATGGGGTATTATAAAGGCACTGTGGCAGTATTTAACTGTAGTATGTGGTACTATTCAATCACTATTTGGTGGTAATATGTGGTCTACACAGGTCTGACAGTATTAATCCCGTGTATGTGGTATTAATTTGTCACTATGTGGTGGTAATATGTGGTCTGGTCATGGCGTTGTGGTATTTGTCCAATTTGTGTGGTAATGTTCGGTCACTATGTCTTGTTAACCCCTGTGATGCTAGGCTGGTTGACAGAGGAAAGACAGGAAATAACAGGGAAATGAAGCTGTTGTGCATGAGTCAAGGAGGCACTTCCATTTCTTTGGGAGTCAGCTCTGATCTTGATGTCACAGATTGCTATGGCCTTTGTCTATGGGATGGGCTTATCATCAACACCAGAGTCCTGACGATCCAAGGACCAGTTTAGAGAAGGCATTCCCAGGAGAGGAGAAAGAAGCATTGATTTTATTCGTTAAAGAAAGGTACTGAGAAAGAAGGTGTCGGATGCTCAAATACCTGTGTAGTATTGTAGCATCCTTTGGAATTTTGTGTGACCGCTCACCACCATTTTGTTTTGCGCATGATGTTCACCTCCTTGCTAGATTGGAGGACTCTGGAGCTGTCAAAGGTTTGCTTACCCATTGCTATGGACTTTATCCCAATCCAACTATGAAGTGCGCCCCAATGTTTCAATGAACTTTGTCTCTTGAAGGACAGGGTTTGAGTCCTAAGGACTGTTATTAGAGGGAGAGGGGTTGGATGACCCGATGTGCCTGCTGGGTCAGTATTGTGGAACGTTGCCCATTGGAAGAATGGACTGCCTTGTGTAAGTCTTTGTGAAAATGGGGTTGTTGTAAGGTTTAGGACTGTGCCCCCATCCTGCGGCTAGATGGAAAAGATGGACAGTAGCTTAAAAGCCATATGTTAAAGATCCCAACTCTTAGTTCCAAGGTCCCAGCTCAGTGGGACCGGTGTCATGAAGACCCACAAGAAAACAAAGAAAATTTTTATTAGTTTCTACAGCAGAAACTATTATTTTGCATGTGTTTGTGTTGCTATGTGGTGTTTTCTAGGTCCGTATGGTCAAGTATGACCATATTTAAAGAGGGGAGGAATGTAAGAGAATGACCTAGGTGGTCCTGACCCTGAAGACACCAATCTCGTCTGCGTCTTGTAGTTGATGTGTCATGCATAGTGACGAAGTATAGGGTTGCTGTGTAAGCAATGTTAAATAAGTTGTACTGTAATGCATGGATGTAGCAGTCTTGGTAGTGCGAGGTGCTATAGTGCATAATAATGTAATCGTTATGTAGGAAATTAATGCAATACTAAGGGGCACTTTGCACACTACGACATCGCAGGTGCGATGTCGGTTGGGTCAAATTGAAAGTGACGCACATCCGGCATCGCAGGCGATATCTTAGTGTGTAAATCCTAGATGATACGATTAATGAGCGCAAAAGCGTCGTAATCGTTTCATCGGTGTAGCGTCGGCGTAATCCATAATTACGCTGACGAGACGGTCCCATGTTGTTCCTCGCTCCTGCGGCAGCACACATCGCTGTGTGTGAAGTCGCAGGAGCGAGGAACATCTCCTACCGGCGTCACCGCGGCTCTCGTAGGATATGCGGAAGGAAGGAGGTGGGCGGGATGTTTACATCCCGCTCATCTCCGCCCCTCTGCTCCTATTGGCTGCCTGCTGTGTGACGTCGCAGTGATGCCGCACGACCCGCCCCCTTGATAAGGAGGCGGGTCGCCGGCCAGAGCGACGTCGGACGGCAGGTGAGTACATGTGAAGCTGCCGTAGCGATAATGTTCGCTACGGCAGCTATCACAATGATATTGCAGCTGCGACGGGGGCGGGGACTATCGCGCTCGGCATCGCAGTATCAGCTTGCGATGTCGCAGCGTGCAAAGTACCCCTAAGATCTGAGTGAGACAGCAAGATCTAAGAAACTGGACAGACACACAAAAGGTCAGCATTAAAATCTATCCTCAGCCCAGAACGGACTGATTTCTCTAGTAAGGGTTCTCAGAAGGATGGTTAGGATGCTTAGCTTAAGGCCTGGCATAGCTTACAGCTGTGTAGAAATGGACCAAAAAGGGAACATACGTGAATTGAAAATGCAGTTGTGGGCAGCAGATTTTAGAGTGTTGCTACTCCCTGTTGCAGGGAGGAAGTGGAACCGAGTGCGGACTTGAATGACTTTTGTGTATGATAGTGTGATGCTAGACTGGTTGTTGGAGGGAGGACTGGAAATACCAGTGAAAGTAACAACTGAGGAGATGAAGAATGAAATGTGTCCTATGGGGCATTGTATTCCGGAAACTGTGTTTAACTTATGTGCTCACTGACTCACATGTAAAGTTGTATTAGAAGATCTCTGCAATTTGTTCAGTAGAAGTTTTTTAAGAACTTTTAGCCTCGGTTACTGTCTTCACTGTGGATTGGTTCTAGCTTGTCAGAAGCAACAGTGACAAGCAGCCTGCAAGAAGGTATGGCTCCACCACTCAAGTCCATACACCCGGCCAGGACTATAACCCCTCTGTGTGGTGTTGGGGGGAACGAGAACTATGCCTTGCCAGTGTCTGCCACCCAGTGCACCCTCACAAGATCATTCTTTCCAATTTAAGCAGGGTTCTTTAGTACTAATTTTTAAAACTTGTAGAAAATCCATTTAATGCTACACACCATACTAAAATGTGACTGACAGTGACTGCAACACTGTGGACCTGACAGGAGGCAATGAGACTATACATGAAGGCAAAGGTAGGGTAAGGAGGTAAAAGTGCATAAAAATGGATGTTGCTAGGAAAATGGTTGTGGCAAATAAATGTGCGTGACTTTTTAGGCTATGTGCGCGCACTGCGTTTTTTTCTGACCACAAAGGTGCAGCGTGTTTGGCCGCAAAAAACGCACAAAAACGCACCCACAAGAAAAACGCATAAAAAACGCATACGTTTTGTGCTTTTTTTTTATGCATTTTGATGCATTTTTTTGCTGTGATTTGTCCAATGCATTTAATGGGTGAAAAGCGCAGTGAAAAACGCAAAAAGAATTGACATGCTGCATCTTTGTGGTCACCACAATGACGCAGCCAAAAAAAAACCTGTGATGTGCGGACAGCAAAAATAAAATGTCATTGACTTTGCTCGGGGAGGAAATTTATGCAGTTTTGAGACCAAAACTGCACCCAAAGACGCGCAAAAACATGGCAAAAAAACGCAGCATGCACACAGCCTTAAATGGGCATGGTTTCTTGGCACAAACATGGAACATTTTGTTAAAAAGATGAATCCTACCCCTGCTTTAAAGTAATTGAGATGTTGTGGGACACATAAGCTTTATTATATAAAGTAGGTTGCATAGCTGTTTGCTTGATATTATGCATGTGCTTAGAATAAAGGGTGCTTTACACGCTACGACATTGCTAGCAATTTCTAGTGATGTCGTACGCAATAGCACCCGCCCCCGTCGTTCATGCGACATTTGGTGATCTCTGCCGTAGCGAACATAATCGCTATGGCAGCGTCACACGCACATCCCTTTTCAGCGACGTCGCTGTGACCGCCGAACAATCCCTCCTTCAAGGGGGAGGTGCGTTCGGCGTCATAACGACGTCACTGCGGTATCACTAAGCGGCCACCTAATAGCAGAGGAGGGGCGGAGATGAGTGGCCGGAACATGCCGCCCACCTTCTTCCTTCCTCATTGCTGGTGGACGCAGGTAAGGAGATGTTTGTCGTTCCTGCGGCGTCACACATGCGATCATTATTTAGCTTTCTGATTATTATTGTCCCATTTCACGTGTTTTCAGAGGTACAATTTATGCTATGTCTGGGTACTATTTAAGGCTAATTGTTCATTATTCACTTGCTGTCATGGGAAGTTATGTCAAAAAGGACAAAATATCACAGTGACCTGTAATAATTGGACTTTGCTAGCAAATGTGAAACTATGCTGATATATACAGCATTAATGTCACTTTCAGTACATTTTCATGTGGAATCAGAGATGGCAATTATTTTACGTTTTTTTTGCTACTTTTCTACATTTTCTTATTCTATTACAATTTTTTTTTCTATTTTCAAATTGAATGTTTTGTCATGTCTAAACAAGCAAAAAAAATGTATTTCTATTTTTTGTGTGCAGACAAATATTTTCCAAACTGGAAACACATCAGACTGGTTCAAAATAATAAAAAAATAATAATAATTTTACTAATAGTGATCTTGCGATCACTAGGCGGTAGACAAAAAAAAAATGACATGTCTATTGTACTATCTGACCAAGATAAGTAGCGTTCACACTGACCATAGCAAATGTAAGACATCTGGCACAGAACAGATGGAGGAGACCAGGTCGGCTGTCTGCTGTGAAGATCGAGTACTTCCTCTAAGTATGACCTTCAGTCTATCTAAAAGACGCACAAACATGAAAGTTGATCCAAAGGTAATTCTTCCAGTTAAGTTATATGGAATCCACATCAGATACAAAGAGGATCATAGCACAGTTGAATAGATAAGACTTCATTTACGTAATATCATATTTCCACATAGTTCCCACCTTTAGTTACGTATCTTTACAACGTTGAACAAGAACCCGCATGCTGCACTCCTTAGAATCTGAACCAGCGGAGGGAAGTCATTTTTTTTACACGTGAGATTTCAGAGTAAGGCCGGGGCCACACGGCGACTACTGCGATCCACTTGCATGACACTCGGCTCGTGCTGGCAGTACAGCAGAGCCGAGTGTCATGCGTGTGTCCTTGCAACTGAGGTCCGTTCGTGCGAGCAGAACTCAGCTGCGGGGGGCGGGCCGGCACTCAGGAGGGGAGGGAGGGATTTCTCTCCCTCTCTCCTGCATAGCCGGCTATTGCCATTCTCGCACTGCACTAGCGGTACACCGGTGTATCGAGAGTGCAGTGCGATTTTTCTCTCGCCCCATTCACTTGAATGGGTGCAAGAGAAAGAGTCTTGCCTTACAATCGCAGCATGCTGCAATTGTTTTCTCGGTCCAATTAGGGCTGAGAAAAAAATTGCTCATGTGCGCTTACACACAGGCTAGAATTGGTCCGAGTGGAATGCGATGTTTTATCGCACTTCACTCGCACTGTTTTTCTCGCCGTGTGGCTTAGGCCTAATAGTCTGTAAAATTTTCTGCATTTAGTCCATATTCCATTGGTACAAACTGATGGAAGTCTGAAGGTGCTAAATCCACACTATAAAGTGGGCGTATGAGGACAGGCCAGCCAAATGTTGCAATGTGCTCACTGGTCAATGTACCCTACGTTATCATGTTGCAAGCGACATTGTCTTCTTTTCTGCCCTGACTCTAAAAATTCGAGTTTTCAGCCTAGTCAATGCATTCGTGTAGCATTCAGACTTGACTGTTCCTGTGGGCTCCAGGAAATTCAACACAACCACACATTTCCTATCTCAAAAAACTGTCCACATCAGATGCTTGTGACTTGATCTTTTTTTATGAGGAATAAACATGTCACCAATCCATAAAATGTCATTGTGATTCTGACTTGTAGTGGTGATACCACGTCTTATCCCTGGTGACGTGGCTGTTTAGGAAAATGTCATGTTCGGCCTCATACGTTAGTCTAGCAGGTCCTGACAGATTGTCATTGCTCTTTGAGAATTGATGGCTGTAAATCTGGATCAAGGCTTATCTTTCACATAATTTTTGCCAGTGTTGATACGCACCACCCTCAATTCACTCTGCTCCCATCCATTGTATCATCCTCGTAAACCTTCAGCAAGTGTTGATGGATGCCAATGGGATAATTCTATGATGCACCTCTGCTTTGCATACGCATCTATGTCGGACGCCATTTTCGTACACTGCCCCTCAGATGCTATGAGACAATAAGGAAATGAAAAGGATGTTAAAAGGTTCAGCCTTTACTAAAACACCACAAAAATCCGGCTCAGACATTGTGGTAAATAGAATAAAATATTAGACTTTACTTTCATGAACAGCCCTCATACAAAAAATACATTCTAGAAATAAGTCTGAAAAAAAGACAAGAAACACCAAAATATTGTAATTAATGAGCTAAAAAATGATTACGAGTCATTTTACAATAAAGGTATACTTTTGATAAGCCATTGTATTGCATGGCTACCTACATAGTCTGTAGCTGCCAACAATTGGGAAGTGTATGTAGCAATTGGCAATAAAAAATAACGTTTAATTAAATATATTAAAATGACTCCAAGTCCTATTTTTCACCTGTGCAAAAATAACCACAGTTATGGACAAATAAGAACATTTTGGGTGTTTAAATCAGGAGTATTTTGAATGAATCAAATTCTCTCCAGAGAAATACGGTCAGATATTACCTCCTCAACAGAACCTCACTGTTGGTTCTATAGCCTAGAAAATCATATGGTTAGGCAATACATCCGACTACTAATACCTCAAATTGCTGTATAACATCTGGCAGGAGTGGGGTATCATGTCATGGCCCATCCTCTCTGTCAGAAGCATGTATGGATGTTACCTTATAGTAGGGCATGGGGTATGTGAAACTCCACAAAAACTTGTTACAGCCCAAGGTAAAGATCCATGAGTCCAGGACTCTATAGGAAGCGCGGCCCCTGACACAATGTGACATGGAATTTCATGCACAGGGATTAATAAGCTCCATGCTCCCTTGATAAGCCTCCAAAATTTCCCCTGATGAATCACCAAAGAGGAAACGCATCGAAAAGAGAAGGAGAGCACTGAGCACGTTTATGGATCTTTACCTTGGGCTGTAACACGTTTTTGTGGAGTTTCACATACCCCATGCCCTACTATAAGGTAACATCCATACATGCTTCTGACAGAGAGGATGGGCCATGACATGATACCCCACTCCTGCCAGATGTTATACAGCAATTTGAGGAATTAGAAGTCGGATGTATTGCCTAACCATATGATTTTCTAGGCTATAGAACCAACAGTGAGGTTCTGATGATGAGGTAATATCTGACCGTATTTCTCTGGAGAGAATTTGATTCATTCAAAATACTCCTGATTTAAACACCCAAATTGTTCTTATTTGTCCATAACTGTGGTTATTTTTGCACGGGTGAAAAATAGGACTTGGAGTCATTTTAATATATTTAATTAAAAGTTATTTTTATTGCCAATTGCTACATACACTACTTATATTTAGTAATATTCTATCCATTTATCAACAACTGGGAAGCCATATACACATGACTGATAGCCAAAAGCACTGTAAATTCCATAGTTACAGGTTTTAGATGGTAAATACACCAATGACTAGACTCCACATAAAAAGACTAATGCATCAGAAATTAAACTGAACAGCCCAATAAGAAAAAAATGCAAGCCCAAAATAGTACAAATAAATTTTAAATAAATCAGTGAAAGTACAAACAATATGGAAGAGACCCAAACAAGTACATAAAAACAAAAAGAAAAAGAAACACTGGGAGATCTGACGTAATAAATAGGTGACATAAAATATATACTGCATATGTGGTATGAACTATATTCATGTATTAGAAATAAAATCAGAATAATTGTATTCCAAAAAATCTCCTCTAAACAGTATACCTAAAAATCCATTTTTTTAAAGAAATGAAAAAAAATATGTCCAAAATATGGACACATCCCCTTTTTTTGCATTACATATAAACACAGCTCCAGGACAAAGCATCTTGATGTGAAACGTGTGTTGGGTAAGGTGGGACCCTGCTCTCTTACTTATCATAAGTGACTTACTTCACAGATGGATTTGGCATATATGGTTTGACTATTTATTATGCGCATGTTACTTTGACAAATATCTACTTATATGTATAGGTTTTTTTTGTTTGACTACATTACATCTCCACCCTGATGGGCCTTTATATGTCATGTAAAAAAATGGGATGTGTCCGTGTGGCGCCCCTGAGGCTTCTGTCGCCACAGGAACATTGCACCCCAGCCAGAGGTGTGATGTCCCATCCCGGGTAAGGAAAGGAGTAAACGCCGGTCCACAGGCAAATCTGCACTACACTCATTGTTAGGCATATTTTGGGACCGGGGATAGTGGCAGCCACCCCCATGCTGTATGATGGGGGGGCATAAGACCCATCCCTTCTCCCATTGGGTGGGGCCTAGCAACTTGGTGGGTGGGAGGAGCCAGCTGAGAGTAGAGTAGAAAGAGGAAGGTCAAGTTTAGTCAGTGAGAAGAGAGAGTTTGGAGTGTGAGGTGAGAGGAGTTGAAGCAAGGAGGAGAGCTGAGAGGAGGAAGAAGAGAAGTGCTCTAGTCAGTCAGGAGCAAGAAGGAGAGAGTGACGCTTCCTGGTGAAGACCCTGAGACCCAGCTAGGTCCAGGTGACACCACAACCGAGAAATACATTAGAGATTCCAGGGCCACTGAACTGCTTTCAATCACAGGGCCTGTTCCACAGAAAGATCAGGTGGAGGGATCAAGCTGCACACAGGGAACGGTCCCTAGAAACTGGAGGAAGAGAAGTCAATTCCAAAGGTAAAAACTGAGGCCCAGGGTGGTTGCAAGCACCCAGGGCCACAGCCCACAGCAGAACCTCTTGGAAGAGGGTGAAGTTCCAGCTAGGCAAGCCCCTTATCCGGAGGCTGTAGTGGAGGCTAAGCCAGGTTCATCCAGCAAAGGCAAGGCTTAGAAGACAGCTGAAGAGAGGAACACAATAGAAGGGTGCACCGGCTTTTATTCCCAGATCTATCCGGGATCAGCGGAGGTCCCTGACAGTGGTTTCCAGCCGTCCAAAGGCACCAGTACACTAAAAACCAGGAATTATGAGTAAACAACTTGAAACTGCACCCTTGGTGTTGCCTCTGTTATTTCATCTGCACTGCACCATCCACAACACCCTTATAGACTCTTACAAGCACCAACTGTTGCCCCGGGGTCCAGCTCCACCTGTGCGGAGCAGTACCACCATTGCTGCTGTTCCATCACCCCCGGAGGCCCCATACAGCAGCGGCGGCCAGGTGGCATCACGAATATAAACTTTAAGCACCCCCACTGAAGCCATATTAATTGACTCCCGCCAGGGTCACGGAGTCGGGCCCCGCCACCACTGACTACCCCTGGACTAGTCCAGCCCAGCACCGGGTGTCCCAAAGCCCTGAGGTGGGCGAGTCATCCGTATTTAGGATATATTTTTTTCCTCTTTACAAAAAGGATTTTTACGTACAGTGTGTAGAAGAGATTTTTTGGAATGCAATTATTCTGATTATATTTCTAATACATGAGTTGTAGTTCATACCACATTTATATACTGTATATGCATTTATATATGTATGTATTTTTTCACCTATTTATTGCATTTCAGGTGTCCCCCTGTGTTTATTTTATTTTTTATGTTTGGGGTCTCTAACCTATTGTTTGTACTTTAACTGATTTAAATAAAATTTAGTTTTATTATGTTGGGCTTGCATTTTTTCTTTTTGGGCTGTTCAGGTTTTAGATGGTATAAAGATAATAATAATATATATAATAATATTTATTCATTTATATAGCGCTATTAATTCCATAGCACTTTACATACATTGGCAACACTGTCCCCATTGGGGCTCACAATCTAAGGTCCCTAACTGTATGTTTTTGGAGTGTGGGAGGAAACCGGAGTACCCGGAGGAAACCCACGCAAATACAGGGAGAACATACAAACTCCTTGCAGATGGTGTCCTTGGTGGGAATTTAACCCAGGACCCCAGCGCTGCAAGGCGGCAGTACTAACCACTGAGCCACCGTGCTGCCTAAAGATGAAGTGTTTTATTTCTTCACAATATTGGATATATACAAATACCCCTATAACTAGCTTACTACCAGTTGTTAAAACTAAGTTTTATAGCTTCCCACTTAACAGGTCCTGAAATAACTTTTTCATAGTTTTTGCTGTTCTCCATATAATATACATGATGAGCTAAGGTTTTGGATGGAATGCCGAACTAATGGCACGCATTCCAGTTTCACATAAATTCACATTAAAGCATGAAGAATATATTCCTTCCTTTGGGGATCTCGATCTTCAAACTGCGCAGTCAATTTATTACTCTACAATAAATGCTTCTGTAAGAGGATAACATGTGTTTTTATGTATACTGCATGTGGAATTATTCTGAAGGACCTCACTTCACAAAGGAAATGTGTGTTACAAGGCACATAATGTACATTCTTCAATTAAACGCTCCGGATATAAACTTTTTTTTACCTGAGTTAGCAAATACTGATTATGTTAGAAAAATTAGTGTTGAGAACAGATTCAGTAAATTTCTTAAAGGGAACCTGTATACTCTGAGCTGCCCTCAGCAGGGCTTGGAGAAATGCACATGTGCCGGAGTGTAATGATGGACTCTGTGTGGAAGACGTAGGACGTGTCATCCACACGGAGCAGGGAAGTAGGATGGTAATCACAAGAAGATAGGAGGTGCTGGACCGAGACCAGCGATGCCCATCGGACAGGACCTTCCCGAGGGTGATTATAATAAAGCTGTTTCTTATGTTAAGCAGATTGGCCTGGGCTCTTATATACAGTATTCTAGAATGCTATATAAGAGCTTACTAGTGGTGGCCGCAGCTTATAGGGGACATACAGTCATATGAAAAAGTTTGGGCACTCCTATTACTGTTAACCTTTTTTCTTTATAACAATTTGGGTTTTTCCAACAGCTATTTCAGTTTCATATATCTAATAACTGATGGACTGAGTAATATTTCTGGATTTAAATGAGGTTTATTGTACTAACAGAAAATGTGCAATCCGCATTTAAACAAAATTTAACCGGTGCAAAAGTATGGGCACCTCAACATAAAAGTGACATTAATATTTTGTAGATCCTCCTTTTGCAAAAATCACAGCCTCTAGTCGCTTCCTGTAGCTTTTAATGAGTTCCTGGATCCTGGATGAAGGTATTTTTGACCATTCCTGTTTACAAAATAATTCCAGTTCAGTTAAGTTTGATGGTCGCCGAGCATGGACAGCACGCTTCAAATCATCCCACAGATTTTCAATGATATTCAGGTCTGGGGACTGGGATGGCCATTCCAGAACATTGTAATTGTTCCTCTGCATGAATGCCTGAGTAGATTTGGAGCGGTGTTTTGGATCATTGTCTTGCTGAAATATCCATCCCCTGCGTAACTTCAGCTAAGTCACTGATTCTTGCACATTATTGTCAAGAATCTGCTGATACTGATTACCTAACCAATTTAGTGCTTTAGTAAGTCAGTAGAAAGTAGTTAGGAGTGTTCAAATCAAGAAATTGATAAGGGTGCCCATACTTTTGCACCGGTCAAATTTTGTTTAAATGCGGATTGCACATTTTCTGTTAGTACAATAAACCTCATTTCAATCCAGAAATATTACTCAGTCCATCAGTTATTAGATATATGAAACTGCAATAGCTGTTGCAAAAACCCAAATTGTTATAAAGAAAAAAGGTTAACATTAATAGGGGTGCCCAAACTTTTTCATATGACTGTATCTGGTGTCAGGTATCCTTTTAAGAAGGACAGATTATCATGAATCCTTATTTCCTGCATGCCAAAATTTTTATGCTCCTGAACCCTATTACTAGATCTGTAACAGAGCCCCCAAATGATATACTACTGTTGTATCCTTCTATGATAGTTTGCTGATCGACCTCACATACTAGTGTCCAAATTCATCTCCAACTTCTACATGAAGAACCCTGGTAGTCTTCAGAATATGGGTCTCATTTCTTTTATAGATTATGTGATGCTGGGCTCTTTAGTAGAAATTACATTTTTTCAATTAGTTCTACTCTAAAACTCATGTATAAAATTAAGTCTATGGTCTTTACTATTTGGAAATAGAACAGTAGATTGATAAAACATGTTAAATCGATAAATCAGTGAATTTGTAACTAAGAATATACAGAGACAGTGCCATCCATCTATCTGACAAAAGTTTTTGGATGTCTGTCCAGGGAAAACTGGAAAGGTGATCAAAAGTCTTCACTAGCTTATTATAAAGAATTAAGAATAGGCTAAAAACAACCCATAAATTTGAGGAAGGGTTAATGTAAGATTGGTATAAAATACATGCTTTAAAGGTTCATTCAGATGTTAGAAGACTACAGGGAAATATAATGGCCATTGCAATCAACCGAGTTTTCCTTTTCATTGTATTCTTGTGTTTCTGACAGTAGCCCCACTTATAGGATATTTCAGTTTAGTTGGCTACTTCCAACCTCTTATTGACATTGGACATGTAAGGGGGGTGTAGGGCCCATAACCGGTGCCCTGAAAGTGTACGGGAAATATGACATGTGAATTTCTGTAAATTTAATGAACATTGACAGTGTGGTAGAATCGAGACGTAAAATTGTGATGGTTGAAAACGTTTCGTGAGTGTGCCGTTTACTGTCTCAGTGTGCAAGTGAAGCCAAAAAGGAATGGCACAGAAGATTTCCTTCAAGTGGAGCGAGGTCTGGCAAGTATGGGGTTAGCTGTCGGCTGTACTGTGTTTTGGTTACCCCTGAACACACGGCCACTACTGTCTGCCAACTTTGCCCTACAGAATGGTGTAGTCGGCAGGATGTGCCTCTGAGTCCTGGCCCTGCTCGCAGGGCGAAGATATGGCAGTGTGCCACCCGAGTGCAGCTGAAGAGGAGGAACATGGCCGCTGCAGCGGTGTTCGGAGAAGCTAAGATGGTCGCAGCAGCATGGGACAAGAAGAAGCAGGCCCATCGTGCGGTGCTCCGGCGAGAAAATCTGGCCAGCCTCTGGGTGGTAAGAGGAAGCTAGTAGTGCAACCCCGGGGGTGGGGCTAAAGAGAAGTGCCTGCCCGTTGCTGTGCCAAGGGGTGCGGTGGGTGGAGGATGAGGAAGGAGAAGGCCTCGCCCCTGAAAGCGCGGCTCAGGAGAAACCCCCTCCTTGGGGGAGATGAAGCCGGTGTCATTGAGAAGGAAAACGTCGAGACAAAAGCAGAGATAGAGAAGTTAGATGCAGCTGAAGCAGGCCAGGAGGTCCGGGAAGAAGTAAAGGGATCCCACGGCCAGACCTGGATGAAGGCGGTGCATGCTGCCCCAGCCCAGCCTTGAGGCCTACAACGGCTGCTGAGGCTTCAGGCTGAAGGAAGGAAACCGGAGGAGGTTGTCGGGGCCCCGGTAGCCCCAAAACTGGTCGCTGAGAGATCTGCGGCAGCTGAACCGGCCATGGCAGTGAGTACAGCCCCGATAGGGTTCCTGACTGTGGCAATAAGCGAGTCCCAGGGCAAAAAAGGCAGAAGCGGGCTGCTGGGGTGAGAGAAGGCCCCAGGAGATCGCCCCTGATCATGCGCCCCTGACAGGGAAAGTGTCTCCGGCCTCGAGAAGTTCCCCTAAGGCGGAAGAAGCCCCCTGAAGGACAACAAAAAACCCTTGGCTGCCACCCTAACCTTGTTTGTGCAGCCACCCTCACCTCCCCCTACCCCGCAACAGGTATTATGGAGAGAAAAGCTGGCTCAGGGGAAGAAGAGGCAAGAGCGCTGGGTCAGAGAGCAGCTGGCCCAGCCAGGATTTGGCATGGTCGCTGACCGAATCACCACTGGAGTGATGCACTATTTAGATTGTGACCGAAGGTATGGCTTCATCTGGGAGTAGAAGAAAGAAGGAACATCTAGCTCTTCAGGCGAGGAAAGCCATGGTCTTTATTTTAGCATGCAGAAACAATGGATGACATGACCAGCACAGTCATGTCATCCGTTGTTTCTGCATGCTAAAATAAAGACCATAGCTTTCCTCGCCTGAAGAGCTGGATGTTCCTTCTTTCTTCTATTTGCAATATCGTGCTGTGGCAGTGCCTGTCCATGCTCCAGGGAGAGGCCAGGAGTGAGCCTGTACACGGTAAGCTGATATACAAAAATTTAATCTGGGAGGCCATGACCAGGGACAAGATCTTTTAAAACCGAGGGTCTGTACGGGGTGGGCCAGGCCTGGTGTGTGGAGAGCCAGTCCAGTTTGTATTGGGGGAAGGCCCCTGGGGCCTGTTTGCTGTGGCGGTAGTACGGGCCCGCTCGGAGGAAGAAGTGCCCCCCGGAGAAGGACCTGGACTGTATTGTTGGCTAACCGGTGCCTCCAGGAGACCCCCAGCCATTTTGGTCTAAGATGGCGGGGCTGCCAGAGTGGCCCATGGAACTGGCATCAGCCGGAAATCTCAGACTCCATTCCCATCAGTGAAAGTGGAGCAGAGGGACCACTCCACCTCCGTGGTCAAACTGCGAGGGGGCAAGGGGGCCAACCCCTGAAAACCCAAAAAATGAATAACACCCCAGTTGTTTTGTTTGTTCAAACGTAGGGAGTGTTCCGTGTTCCCGGGGGTGTGAATACCGATTGCCTTCATTTTGTTGGGCCCATCAGGTGGCCAAAGTTGTCAAGTGGCCAAAGTTAAAAGTTCTCCTCAATTTCCAAGTTTAATGCACCCATTGCGCTCCTCCCTGCTGGATTATATATTGTTGTCATTGATGGACTGTGTCTATATCCGGCGCTCATGAAACTGTGACTGTTCCCACCGGGCAATCCTGGGTTAATGGGAGGACTGCTATGAAAAAGGAGGGAGGAAAACTGGAAGATGGAAGGGCTGTTCGGGCCCTGTATCCGTGGACTGTGGACTGGTGGACCTGTCAGGATCTGTTCAGAAGAGACGATATCCCATTCCGGTTGCGGTTGACTTTTCCATGTTGCGACCCCCCATTTACATTTTTGAAAGAACTGTGCCCAGGAGAATTGGACTCAATGTACCTGAGCCTCCAGTGAATGCTTATACATATTGTTTTGGGTTTTTTTTGCTCAGGTAAATGGACTCACGGATGCGAGCCCCTGAGGACTCGGGGTCTTATAAAGCCAAGTGCCTGTATTGTTGGACTTTTGGGTGAAAATGTTTTATTGACAGTATAACGTTTGAAAATATTTTATTGCAGGTATTCTGAAGAAATGTAATTTTATTGTTATGTGGAATGTGTTCCTGTTTTTGGTGCCTGCCAACCTCGCCCTACAGACCTATTGAGTACATCCTGCCTCATGTCGGTGTCGTGTCATGTCGTGGGAAGCCAGCGGTGGGTTCTGCACGTCAGCTGATTTGAACAGCTGACATGTGCAACTATAAGAAACATAAATATAGCTCCGGCACTCCTTAGAAGAAATTGCAAAAAGTCTTGGGTGGTGCTGAATGCGTTTTTATTAAATCAAGAATGAAGTCTTTATCAAGGGATCTATCAGACTGACAAGATAAACATAAAACAGAAACAGAAAGAACAAATAAATGTATATTAAGGGAATATTTCATCACGAAAAATATTGTACAAAAATTAATAAGGAGAGACACCGCATGTTATGATGCAGCATTGTAGTAGAACGCATATTGTGATACAAATCTATGCAACGGCACATTATACCCTGGACAAAAAAGATCAGAACAACACGAAAATACAGACAATGTATAAACATGTAATATAATGGATAGATGCCGTAACTAGTAAGTAACATATGAACATACCTAGAGTACTGTAGAAATGAATATGCACCAACGGACAACAAGTGTAATCATCAGTCGTGTCTAACAGTAGGGTTGGATACTATATAAGAGAATAAATGAAAAAACTCTAAGGTACGTGAAAAGATCCATGTTAAACAGTGTGAACACTGACCTATGATAAGTACCTGTGACTATGTAACCCAGGTAGTGTGTCACGCTAATTGTACGAGAAATGGGAAGAGTCTCGTTTTACAACACCTTGGGGGGCGAGATATTGTTTGTACTCTACGTAAAAAGGCCTACCCGGCCTCACTTTCACCATGCATTGTGATTCCCGACAAATTAATTTCTTGGACATCCTGATTATCTTAGCCCCTGATGGTATTATCTCCACTGACCTCTTTGTAAAGCCTACTGACAAAAATAGTCTCTTACTATACTCTAGTTGCCATCCTCCTCACATGAAAAAATCCTTACCGATCTCACAACACAAGCGGGTTGAGCGGATCGTCTCAGATCCCCAACAACAACAACTGCGATACAATGAGATGGGTACCAATTTCATTTCGCGCGGCTACCCCTCCTCAGTAGCAATGAATCGTACATCTCGCCCTCAGTGGCGTGACACTACTACACCACGCATCTTTTGCGTACAGACTTATCACCCCTTTTCCTCCATCTTTAAGGGAATAATCTCTAGACATTGGCCACTCTTACATAAAGCCTATCCCTCAATTACGGAGTTCACGACACCCCCGGTTTTTTGTCACAAGAGACCCAGGAACCTTAGAGACGACTTGATCAGAGCGGATATAGGATCACTTACCCCTGTTCGACAAACATTTCTGGGTCCACCCAAAATGGGCAATTTTCCCTGTCTACATTGTCTCCAATGCAACAATCTTACCAAGGGAAATACATTCACGCATCCCTACACAGGCAGAGTCTTCACAATCAGAGATTACTTCACCTGTGAATCTTCATTTGTTGTGTATCTCATTAAATGCCCGTGCGGTCTCGGATATGTTGGAGAGACCATCCAACATATCTGGGACCGCATCAGCAAGCACAAATCCACGATACGATGTTGACAACTCCTGTTACCCATTCCTCACCATTTTGATACAGCACACCATACAGTGGCTCAACTACGATTTCAAGTCATAGAACATGTTCCATGCATGTGGAGGGGTGGTGATAGGGTCCGCAGATTGAAGGATAGAGAATCCTATTGGATACACACATTGGGCACACTAGAACCTAGAGGGTTAAACCGAGAGTATGACGTACATATATAATCATATATAGGTTTTGGGCCTCCATTCCATTTTTTGAGTGACCTCTACACACCTCTACTTTACATATCCCTGTGGTTTCCACTTCATACTGATTAAACATATCACCCTTATCCCTGTGTATCTATTGGTAGATGTGTGCGTGATGTTGTGCTTCATTACAGTATAAACTTTCTTCACTATGATGTACTAATTTTATCTTTTTTTCTCCTTAGGCACTCTACAACACGTGATCACCTGCTCTTCACCCACCATCACCACCGATAGAAGTTTAGAAAAGGCACCTCCTCTCAGTTGTCACCGGTGGATAGCACTACTGTATAATCACCTGTTTCCCCCTCTGTTTAGGTGCTGGCGCTCACTAGCGCTGCAATACCAATTGCCTCCTACACCCTCATGTTTCCCTATGCTATCGCGCAGGCACGAACAGCGCCGCAATACCACCAGCCACCACCGATCTTTTCACTACATGATGCGCGGTGCGCATGCGCGGACCGAGATGCGGTCTGCGCATGCGCGGCGGCACACATCGCGTCACCGCACTGCGCCCCTCCGAATCAGGAAGTGGTTTCACCTGACTCTACTTTCCTGATTCACGGCACCTATAATAGATCCGGTCCCTCCATAGTTCACAGAGCATCCGGTTCACACATACCCACCCGGACACAGGTCTGTACCAACTCCTTCCTACCTCAGCCTTGTACTATAGCTCTCTGTGAACTTATGCTTTCATTACCATAGGCACAGTCCAGCGCTGGTTACATGTCCACTATCTTTCTCCTGACGGTATGTGTTACCATTCCATCCTCTTTGGGTATAACTGCTGATCTGTTACATGTTGTTCACCATCTGTCTCTGTCACTAATAACATATTATGCTCTCACCACCTTTCATACAGATTCTCCACGGGTTTTACCCTGTTAAGCCTGCAGCTGTTTCTGTTGCCTAGCACCTAGATCGTATGGTAATCCACCACAATGATACCCTATTCCCCCTCCCTCCCATAGTTCCTGCTCATTTTATTGATACACATATCATCTCCTCCATTTCTTCTACTAGATTCTTCACCTGATCCTATTGAAGACTTGCCACTGTGGCTTTCCACAGCAAAACATGTTTATGCACTCAATATGACAGGTATACTACTGACTGCCTTTGTCGCAGCATGTGTACGGCAGATACATTTAGAAGGTACACAAACACACCAGTATCCCCCTGAGATGTGTCAGTTCCTTCTCTAGTCAGATTAACCCTTTGCAAGGTCATTACCTTATTATCTCTTCTTTCTTTCTTTCTTTCCTTGGTGCCTTGGCATTAGCCATATGACATCCCTTAATGCTCGACTGGGAATACACGGTATTTACCTCCGACCGAGAACCACTGTGATTGTGATTTCAACCCTGATTATTCAGGTATCTCAGCGTTTCATCTCACTTCTAGCACATAGTCATCCATCATGACTGAGTATGGAGATTGACACTAGTACATCTCACCACCTCTCTTTTTCCCATTAGGCTACTTCTTTGGGCATAATACCCTACATATAAAATTGGGTTTCCCCTTCCTCCTCCTTTTTCTGGCCGTCAGCACATGCGCAGGTATGATCTCAGATAATCCACGTTTGGCTCTTGGTATGATTTTGTACCTTTCCTTCTTGACTCTTACTTTTTATACGTAGAGTACAAACAATATCTCGCCCCCCAAGGTGTTGTAAAACGAGACTCTTCCCATTTCTCGTACAATTAGCGTGACACACTACCTGGGTTACATAGTCACAGGTACTTATCATAGGTCAGTGTTCACACTGTTTAACATGGATCTTTTCACGTACCTTAGAGTTTTTTCATTTATTCTCTTATATAGTATCCAACCCTACTGTTAGACACGACTGATGATTACACTTGTTGTCCGTTGGTGCATATTCATTTCTACAGTACTCTAGGTATGTTCATATGTTACTTACTAGTTACGGCATCTATCCATTATATTACATGTTTATACATTGTCTGTATTTTCGTGTTGTTCTGATCTTTTTTGTCCAGGGTATAATGTGCCGTTGCATAGATTTGTATCACAATATGCGTTCTACTACAATGCTGCATCATAACATGCGGTGTCTCTCCTTATTCATTTTTGTACAATATTTTTCGTGATGAAATATTCCCTTAATGTACATTTATTTTTTCTTTCTGTTTCTGTTTTTTGTTTACCTTGTCAGTCTGATAGATCCCTTGATAAAGGTCTGATGTAGACCGAAACGTTATGGGACAGACTTCATTCTTGATTTAATAAAAACGCATTCAGCACCACCCAAGACTTTTTGCAATTTCTTCTAAGGAGTGCCGGAGCTATATTTATGTTTCTGAGGTTTATTTTTCTCCAGAGCACCCAACTAGATAGTGAGCCAGGCTTATTTTTTCTAATGCGCAACTATAAGGCACGAGTGGATCCGCTATCCACTCGTGCCTGCTAACCCCTTGCACCGCGCTGTCAAAATGTGACAGCATGGTGTACATCCCAGCCGCAGTAAGCACTCCCTCACCCAGCTCCATCGGAAGTTACAAGACGTGATCATGTGAGCCAATGGTTCCATGGTGGCACAGGGTCATGTGATAACTCCTGTAGCTATCATGAGTCAGTACCTCTTAGAGCTGGCAGAGCGCCGTCTCTAAGAGGAGAGAAGCTTTTCTTTTTTGCAGATCAGAGCAATGCAGCTCTGATGTACAGAAATGAACCAGCTATCAGACTGCTGATCTTTATAGTCCCCTAGGTGGCTAGTAAAATTAAAAAAAGTTAAAAAAAAGTATTAAAAAATAAAAAACTTGGAATTTTTTTGCTATTTTCCAGTACACTATATGGTAAAACTGATGCTTTCATTTAAAGGACAACTTGTCCCACAAAAAATAAGCCCTTATATGGCAAGATTGACAGAAAAATAAAAAAGTCACGACTTCGGAAGAAAAACGGAAAATCGCCCGGGGGTGAAGGGGTTAAGCCAGGTCACCTGGAATCTACTGTAGACACTGTAAACACCATCTATTAATTTACCTTCAGTTACTGGAGGTTTATTAAGTGTTTTCATTCCATGGCACTTATATTTACATCTGGGAACTTATATAAAACAAGTAACGACTGCGCTGTCAATCAGCATAGCTTTATATCGTGCATCTGGATGACTCAGTGAACTTCGAGTTAAATTTATACCTAAATTTAACAAATCAAACTGCCCAGAATGATATCAGTACAGAACTATCAGTCTTGTCACATCATTTGCTTTCTTATTTCATTTTAGCTCCTTTACTTGTGACACCATAAGAAATAGTTATCTGGTAAAATCTCAATAAATATTTCTTTATGCTTTACAGTATATTCAAACCATGATGCCACACTGACCCAAACCCTGATGCCACACTGACCCAAACCCTGATGCCACACTGACCCAAACCCTGATGCCACACTGACCCAAACCCTGATGCCACACTGACCCAAACCCTGATGCCACCAGTACCATTTTTCACGAACGTGTCAATGAGGCCTTACTAGTAGAAATATGGTCTTGTCATGTTAGTGTAGGTAGAACCCATTATTAGTAAATTAAGTAAACTAGTTTCCCTTCAGTGTATATACATTTTCCCACCTAGGATTCTTGCCCTCAGTTGTAGTATTTTTGTGTAAAAACTGCCAAAAAATGTTGTCTACTATTTTTAGAATTTTCTTTTGTTTTGTAAAATCAGTGTTAGGCTGTGTCCACACTTTGCGTCGTCGTAATTGCAGTTCTAAACGCATCCTCTGGCAGAAATTGCTTTTGCCAAAGTTGCTTTTGACCACAAAATCTCGGTAAATACGTGTGCGTTTTTACCGCTTATTAGCCGCGTTTTTAGCACTTTTTACCTGCGTTTCCATTACTTAACGTTAATTATGCAAATTAAATGCAGTGTTTTGAACTGCAAAGTATCATAGTATCATAGTTTTTAAGGTTGAAGGGAGACTTTACACGCTATGACATCGCTAATGCAAACTCGTTGGGGTCACGGAATTGGTGACGCACATCCGGCCGCATTAGCGATGCCGTTGCGTGTGACACTGATGAGCGATTTTGCATCGTTGCAAAAACGTGCAAAATCGCTCATCGGTGACATGGGGGTCCATTCTCAAAAATCGTTACTGCAGCAGTAACGAGGTTGTTCCTCGTTCCTGCGGCAGCACACATCGCTCCGTGTGACACCGCAGGAACGAGGAAGCTCTCCTTACCTGCCTCCCGGCCGCTATGCGGAAGGAAGGAGGTGGACAGGATGTTACGTCCCGCTCAGCTCCGCCCCTCCGCTGCTATTGGGCGGCCGCTCAGGGACGTCGCTGTGACACCGCACGGACCGCCCCCTTAGAAAGGAGGCGGTTCGCTGGTCACAGCTACGTCGCCGGGCAGGTAAGTATGTGTGACGGGTCTGGGCGATGTTGTGTGGCATGGGCAGCGATTTGCCCATGTCGCGCAACAGATGGGGCGGGTACCCACACTAGCGATATCGGGACCAATATCGCAGTGTGTAAAGCCCGCTTTAGTCCATCTAGTTCAACCCGTAGCCTAACATGTTGATCCAGAGGAAGGCAAAAAAAAAAAAAACAAAAACAATGTGGGAAACAAGCTCCAATGGGGAGAAAAATTCCTTCCTGACTCCACATACGGCAATCAGACTAGTTCACTGGATCAAAACCCTGTCATAAAGTCTAATATACATAACTGGTAATATTACATTTTTCAAGAAAGGCATCCAGGCTCTGCTTAAATGTTAGTAGTGAATCACTCATTACAACATCATGCGGCAGAGAGTTCCACAGTCTCACTGCTCGCACAGTAAAGAATGGTCGTCTGTGGTTATAATTAAACCTTCTTTCCTCAAGACGTAGCGGATGTCCCCGTGTTCCAGTCGCAGGCCTAGGTGTAAAGAGATCTTTGGAAAGGTCTCTGTACTGTCCCCTCATATATTTATACATTGTGATTAGATCCCCCCTAAGCCTTCGTTTTTCCAAACCAAATAACCCCAAGTTTAATAACCTGTCTTCGTATTGCAGCCCACCCATTCCTCTAATAACCTTGGTCGCTCTTCTCTGCACCCTCTCCAGTTCAGCTATGTCCTTCTTATATATCGGTGACCAGAATTGTACACAGTATTCTAAGTGCGGTCGCACTAGTGACTTGTACAGAGGTAGAACTATATTTTTTTCATGAACACTTATACCTCTTTTAATACATCCCATTATTTTATTAGCCCTGGCAGCAGTTGCCTGACACTGTCCACTAAAGTGAAGTTTACCATCCACCCATACACCCAAGTCTTTTTCTGTGTCTGTTTTACCCAGTGTTCTACAATTAAGTACATAATTATAAATTTTATTTCCTCTACCCAAGTGCGCACAAGAAATCCCCATTTCCCATAGACTTTGCTGGAAAATCAAAACGCATGCATTTTGACATGAAAACGCTGCAGAAAAGCAGGTGAAAACGCAAAGTGCGGACACAGCCTTAGAGCTATGAAAAGAAAACTTTGTGTATTTCCTGAGCCAAAGCCACAAGTGTCTGAGACTGAAAGGAAACATATAAATCTTTTTTATATACTCCTCCTTTCTACTGTGTCCACTTTGGTCTTTGACTCCCTAACCTGCATGAAAGGCTGCTAAAACAGCATGCATGATTATAACCTGGTGTTATTTGTGACTATTTTAGAACTTTTATTTTTACAATTTTTGGGTGAAAAAAGGTGCGATACAATGTTATTGTAAAGTCTTCATCAAGGCATTAAAATTTTGAAATGTACTATATATTTGCATAGTATTTTGGCTTTCAAAAATCCAAAAATGTAAAACAGCATAAAATAAAAAATAACACCAACAAAATGAGTTATAAAAAAAAAAAGTATGTGTGTGTGTGTGTGTGTGTGTGTGTGTGTGTGTGTGTGTGTGCGCGTAGTTCAGATTTACGGTAATTTGTGCAGTGCAGCTTTTTGTAGCTATAGCCTAGAATTGATTTTGAATTGAGAGCCAGGTTTTTGCATTCTCTACCTGCAGTTGTTTTTGGGGGGGGGGAAATCTTTATAACTAGGGATAAAATTTTTGGTATTTTGTCAGTATAATAAAAAAATATACTCAAGGTATAATGTTTTTCATTGTTTGGGGGGGTTGGTGCTTTATTTAACACATAAAAAGATATAACGGACACTTTTTTACAAAGTACCGTTTTTTTTTGTTTGTGGCATTTAATTTCTATGTATGGATTTAGGGGGTACCTGGCCTATCAATTTAATATATGGTCAAACAATCATTTCAATGGTTGGTATGTTTATGTCACTGCAGCCAGCCGCGTCCTTCTTGTCAGTGTTTCCAGGAGCCTGAGAGATCAAACATGTTTTCTCTCGGAACGTGTCTTCAGTAGTGATGAGCGAGCATGCTTGTCACTACTCGGTACTCGCACGAGTATCACTGTACTCGGGCTGCTCGGCGGGGACCGAGTAATCTCGCGATACTCGTGCTTTACTCGTGGTCTTCATTTCTGCATGTTGGCGCTCTTTTGAGAGCCAGCCCTCATGCAGGGATTGGCTGGCAGACCACTGCAATGCCACAGCCCTGTTAGTTGTGGAATTGCAGTGATTGGCCGGCCTGCACAGCGTCACCGAGCCTTTATATCGGCCGGCGCGCTGTGCTCTGCTCACAGCTATTCTGACAGTGAGTGTAGGGAGAGTGTCGCTGATTCAGGGAAAGCTTTGCGGCCCTTTATAGCTTTTTCAGTTGCAGGGCTGCAAACAGTGTGACCAAAAGTCCTTCTCAGGACTATTCTAGTTGTATACAGGCAGGCAGGGTATAGCCAGGTCGGAGTACAGTAGCAGAGTCCTTCTCAGGACTATTGTTGCTATATACAGGCAGGGTATAGCCAGGTCTGAATACAGGCTAGTGACCAAAAGAGTCCTTGTCAGGACTATTGTAGCAGTATACAGGCAGGCAGGCAGGCAGGGTAGTGGTGACCGTATACCAGCCTTCATATCTGGGGCTGGTGTACACAGTGTAAAACAGTCCAGATAGTGTCTGACTTGTCTGTACTGTAATTGTCGCTCCCCAAAAAAACCTGTTAGTAGGTTATTATTGCGTCCGTGCTTGGTTTTTAAAACCGCACGTGTGTGCCTGTTGGTGGCAGCGTACAGGTGCACTGGTGTGCGTTTACCAAACTATTATATAACGCACAAGTGTAGTGTATAATACACGTCAGTCAGCAGTGGCTGATAGTGTCAGAGTTCTTAATTTTTGCTCCTAAAACCTGTGTTAGGTTATTATTGCGTCCGTGCTTGGTTTTTAAAACCGCACGTGTGTGCCTGTTGGTGGCAGCGTACAGGTGCACTGGTGTGCGTTTACCAAACTATTATATAACGCACAAGTGTAGTGTATAATACACGTCAGTCAGCAGTGGCTGATAGTGTCAGAGTTCTTAATTTTTGCTCCTAAAACCTGTGTTAGGTTATTATTGCGTCCGTGCTTGGTTTTTAAAACCGCACGTGTGTGCCTGTTGGTGGCAGCGTACAGGTGCACTGGTGTGCGTTTACCAAACTATTATATAACGCACAAGTGTAGTGTATAATACACGTCAGTCAGCAGTGGCTGATAGTGTCAGAGTTCTTAATTTTTGCTCCTAAAACCTGTGTTAGGTTATTATTGCGTCCGTGCTTGGTTTTTAAAACCGCACGTGTGTGCCTGTTGGTGGCAGCGTACAGGTGCACTGGTGTGCAATTTCCAGAAACTTTGATATAACGCACAAGTAGTGAATATACACGTCAGCAGTGCACAGCATTGCAAAATGCGCAAGGGCATTGGCAAGGAACAAGGAAGTGGACGTGATGGTGGTGCAGGCAGAGGCCGAGGTCGTGGGCAAGCTCTAATTTCGCCACAACAAAGGGCCACATCTAGTCGCTCGCACGTCCTGTCCCAAATTCTTGGGGACCGCAGCAGTACACCGCTCTTGAACCAAGACCAGTGTCAACAGGTTGTTAGTTGGATAGCGGATAATGCTTCCAGTCAGATTGGCACCACCACAAACACTCTGTCTTCCACACGGTCAAGTGTCAGTAGCCGTGATACTGCACCGCACATTTCTGAACCTGATCCTCCTTCCTACCACCAGGCTGAGTACACGTCCTCCTCGGACATTAATGATCCCACACTTGGACACTCGGAAGAGCTGTTCACGTTTCCATTCACACATTCTGGCCTCTCGCCAGCTCATATTGAAGTGGGTCATGAGGAGATCGTCTGTACAGATAGCCAAATATTTGAGCAGCCACGTTCTCACGAAGTTGGCAACGTGTCTCAACAAGTGGTGGACGATGATGAGACACAATTGTCAGCAAGTCAGGAGGAGGAGCAGGGTGCGGAAGAGGAAGACGACGTGGTGGATGATCCAGTAACTGACCCAACCTGGCAGGAGGATATGCAGAGCGAGGACAGCAGTGCACAGGGGGAGGGAGGCGTAGCATCACAACAGGCAGTAAGAAGCAGGGTGGTGGTCCCAGGCAGAAGTCAGGCAACCGTTCCCCGTAACAACACGACGACACAAGGTGCCTGTACAAATGTTAGGTCTTCACGAGTCTGGCAGTTTTTTAAGTTGGATCCAGATGATTCAAAAAAGGCCATTTGCAACACCTGCCGTGCCAGCATCAGCAGGGGTACCAAAACTAGCAGCCTGACCACCACCAGCATGATCAGGCACATGTCAGCCAAGCACCCGACTTTGTGGGAAGTACAACAGAGTCGAGGAGCAGTGCTTGCTGATGTCACTGCTACGTCTTCGCTGGTTGTGCATGCGAGCCAATCCTCTGTCCATGCTGCCTGCGAACAAGCCTCCTCCACTCCTGCACCTGCAGTTGCCTACGCAGAAAGAACACCATCATCAAGCACGTCCTTGTCCCAGCGCAGCGTTCAGTTATCCATTCAGCAAACCTTTGAACGCAGGCGCAAATACACTGCCAACACCCCACATGCCACAGTTCTAAATGCTAACATTTCGCGACTGCTTGCGCTGGAAATGTTGCCTTTTAGGCTGGTGGAGACAGAAGCATTCCGTGACCTGATGGCGGCAGCTGTCCCACGTTACTCGGTCCCCAGCCGCCACTATTTCTCCCGGTGTGCCGTCCCCGCGTTGCATAACCACGTGTCACAAAACATCACACGTGCCCTGAACAACGCTGTTTCACCCAAAGTCCACCTAACCACAGACACGTGGACAAGTGCTTGTGGGCAAGGCCGCTACATCTCGTTGACGGCACACTGGGTTAATATTGTGGAAGCTGGGACCCAGTCTGAGCGAGGGACGGAACACGTCCTTCCCACACCAAGGTTTGCAGGCCCTACCTCAGTCAGTGTTTCACCCACACTCTACAGCTCCGGAATGTCATGCTCTTCAGCCTCCTCCTCCTCCTGCGCATCCTCATCCACTGTGCCCTCCACACCAGTCACAAGCTGGAAGCACTGCAGCACTGCCTCGGCGAAGCGGCAACAGGCTGTGCTGAAGCTAATCTGCATAGGTGACAAACCCCACAATGCAGAAGAGCTGTGGACAGCTCTGAAACAGCAGGCAGATCACTGGCTCACACCTCTGAACCTAAAGCCAGGAAAGGTCGTTTGTGACAATGGCCGGAACCTGGTGGCGGCTTTGAGGCGAGGCCAGCTGACACATGTTCCATGCGTGGCCCATGTGCTCAACCTCGTGGTTCAGCGGTTTATAAAGTCATACCCAGAGCTGTCTGATCTGCTGGTAAAAGTTCGCCGCCTGTCTGCACATTTTCGAAAGTCACCTACTGCTTCAGCCGGCCTTGCCGGCTTTCAGCGCCGTTTGCATCTTCCGGCTCACAGACTGGTGTGTGATGTCCCCACGCGTTGGAATTCAACTCTGCACATGTTGGTCAGGATATGTGAGCAGAAGAGGGCAGTTGTTGAGTACCTGCATCACCTAAGCCGTCGGGAAATGGGTCAAACTCCACACATAACACCTGAGGAGTGGAGATGGATGTCAGACCTATGTACCATCCTCCAAAACTTTGAGGACTCCACCAAGATGGTGAGTGGTGATGACGCCATTATTAGCGTCACCATACCGCTACTCTGCCTTCTAAAACGGTCCCTTTTGAAAAACAAACATGATGCATTGCAGGCGGAGCGCGATGAGTTGCAGCAAGAAACAGTAGTGGGTGTGGGTGATAACACACAGCCCAGCCTCGTCTCATCACAACGTGCAGTGGAGGACTATGACGAGGAGGAGGATGAAGACATGGAGCAACTCTCCGGCCAAATTGAGGATATGACATGCACACCAGTCATATCCTCGATTCAGCGTGGCTGGCCAGAGGACAGGGTAGATGAGGAGGAGGAGGAGGAGGAGGAGGAGGAGGACAGCATGTTCAGTCATCTTGTTGGTCAGGCTACTGAAGTCCTGGCTGTTAAGAGTCTGGCGCACATGGCTGACTTTATGGTAAGCTGCCTGTCTCGTGACCCTCGCGTTAAGAACATCTTGGCCGACAATCATTACTGGTTGGTAACACTGTTAGACCCACGCTACAAGGAGAACTTTTTGTCTCTTATTCCCGTGGATGAGAGGTCAACCAAAATGCAGCAGTTTCGGAAGGCCATACTCACGGAAGTAGGCAAAGCATTCCCCTCACAAAACGCTAGCGGCATAGGTCAGGAATCAGTGGACAACCGAGGCGTACAGCCGAGAGAGGCACAAGTCCAATCCGCCAGAGGTAGGGGAACAGTCTTTAAGATGTGGGACAGTTTTCTCAGCCCCTCACGTACCACAGCCCCTGAGGTGCGGGGTAGTGCCACAAGAAATCCTAAGTTTGCCCAGATGCTGAAGGAGTACCTTGCAGATCGAACAACTGTACTCCGACATTCCTCTGTGCCTTACAATTATTGGGTATCCAAGCTGGACACGTGGCATGAATTGGCTCTCTACGCCTTGGAAGTCCTGGCCTGCCCTGCTGCTAGCGTTTTGTCAGAGCGTGTTTTTAGTGCCGCAGGTGGAATCATTACAGATAAACGCACCCGCCTGTCAACTGAAAATGCTGACAGGCTGACTCTGATAAAGATGAACAAGGGTTGGATTGGGCCAGACTTCACCACACCACCAGCAAATGAGAGCGGAATTTAAAGTTTGCCATGTACCTCCACTCACCCATGGGTACACTTCTCGACTTTGGATAATCGCTGGACTGCTCCTCCTTCTCCTCATGCGCCATCATGATGACCGTTACAATAGTTAGGTCTTTGTTTCAGGTATACCCCCAGTGGTAAATTTTTTCGCCCATTCTTTGCAGAATGGACATTACAACGACAGGAGACCCGCTCCTTTGCAATGGGAACAATGTTTTGAGGCCCTCATGCACGTCTCTACCCAGGGACAACGTGGAGCCTCCCAATTTTTGGCTGCCCTGCCTAAGGGCTATACTGAAATACACCCACTTCCTTAAAATGGACACTTAATGTTTTGAGGCCCTCATGCACGTCTCTACCCAGGGACAATGTGGAGCCTCCCAATTTTTGGCTGCCCTGGCAAAGGGCTATACTGAAATAGACCCACTTCCTTACAATGGGCACTTCAGGTTTAAAGGCCATCATGCACGTCTCTACCCAGGGACAATGTGGAGCCTCCCAATTTTTGGCTGCCCTGCCTAAGGGCTATACTATAATACACCCACTTCCTGACAATGGACACTTAATGTTTTGAGGCCCTCATGCACGTCTCTACCCAGGGACAATGTGGAGCCTCCCAATTTTTGGCTGCCCTGGCAAAGGGCTATACTGAAATAGACCCACTTCCTTACAATGGGCACTTCAGGTTTAAAGGCCATCATGCACGTCTCTACCCAGGGACAATGTGGAGCCTCCCAATTTTTGGCTGCCCTGCCTAAGGGCTATACTATAATACACCCACTTCCTGACAATGGACACTTAATGTTTTGAGGCCCTCATGCACGTCTCTACCCAGGGACAATGTGGAGCCTCCCAATTTTTGGCTGCCCTGGCAAAGGGCTATACTGAAATAGACCCACTTCCTTACAATGGGCACTTCAGGTTTAAAGGCCATCATGCACGTCTCTACCCAGGGACAATGTGGAGCCTCCCAATTTTTGGCTGCCCTGCCTAAGGGCTATACTATAATACACCCACTTCCTGACAATGGACACTTAATGTTTTGAGGCCCTCATGCACGTCTGTATGCAGGGGCATTGGTGAACCTCACAATTTAGGACTGCCCTGGCAAAGGAAAATACTACAAAGACTCACTTCCTCAAAATGGGCACATTAGACTCAAGAGGCCTTCATGTACGTCTCTTCTCAGGGACATCGGAGTGCCACACAATGTTTTCACGTAAAATCTTTCATGTATTGATCTCAAAAAGTAACATACACCAGATCTATCTCACTATTGGGTATGTGCCCTTAACATTTCCGCCATGAAAAATCATTTTGGGGTCATTTTGGAAGGTTTTCTGGTGAGTCCGTAAAAATGGCGTAAAACGCGGACAAAATTGTTCACAGCTGTGACTTTTGAGTGATAAATGCTTCAAGGGGTCTTCCCCATGCTGTTGCCATGTCATTTGAGCACTCTTCTGAGACTTTTGTGACATTTTTAGGGTTTCTCCATGCTGCCGGGAGGTCATTTCACAAAAATACTCGGGTCTCCCATAGGATAACATTGGGCTCGTTGCTCGGGCCGAGTACACGAGTATCTTGGGAGGCTCGGCCCGAGCTTCGAGCACCCGAGCTTTTTAGTACTCGCTCATCACTAGTCTTCAGTGCTGCTGGGTGTGTGCTGACAGATAAGGGCACACGTCTGTCCAGTGACAATGTGGACAGACTAACGTTCATCAAGATGAACAAGTCATGGATCCGCAAGGACTTTTCTACCCCTGTGTCATCCAGGGGAGACAAAAGGCTGGTGGATTTTTGATAGTGCTTCATGCAAATCAACTTTTTAAGTTTGCAACTGGGGGACAACTGATGCCAGTGAAGTGGTGTGTGTGTGGCCCAGTTTTTGGAAAAGAGGGAGACTGTGCTAGGAGTCCCCTTGCTGTGTTTTACATGATTTTAGAAGGGCATGAAATGCCTAAGAGGTTGACTTTCAGCATCTGCAAGCTGTTGGCTACAGAAATGCTGTCTTTCCACACTTTGGACACAGAGGTTTTTTGAGACCTTATGCCCATCGCAGTGCCCCAAGAGCAGATGGCCAGTCGCCACTCCTTCTCCAAGAAAGGTGTGCCTACACTACACAGGATGTCGCACACAACATCACCGCTTCCTTGAGAAACTGTGTGTGTGACAGTGTGTATTTCACCACAGATACTTGGACCAGTAAGCATGGACAGGGGCGTTACATGTCGCTGACTGGGCTCTGGGTAACTATGGTGAGAGATGGAGAAGGGTCTGCTGTACAAGTCTTTCCGTCCCCACGAGTTGTGTGTCAATCTGTCCTCTGTATGTAGAAGTTCCTCCACTGCTTCTGCCTCCTCAACCTCCTCTCAAAACCTGTCTGGTAAGGCCACCCGCGTTGTAACTGTGCACAAGGAATCCTGCACACCTCGTTACTATGCTGGCAGCACAGCTCAACGCCATCAGGTGGTCAAATCTTTACTTTGAAATGTATGGGAAATGTGAGTCACACGGCAGAGGAGTTGTGGACGGTTAGCTCTTGAGACCGAGTTTCATCAATGGTTGTCTCCACTCAACCAGCAGCCAGGGAAGGCCATGTGCGACAATGATGCAAACCTGGGTGCGGCCCTTCACCGTGACAATGTGACACATGTGCCTTGTATGGCTCACGTGTTCAATCTGGTTGTCCAGCAATTTTTAAACCACTATCCTGACCTAGATGGCCTTCTGCAGAGGGCATGGTGTAACGCCTGCCTGGATCCACACACTCAGACAGGCTGTAGAGGATAGGCTAGAAGGAAACCACTCAACAAGCTGCACCCCTAGAACCCTGAAACCCTTTAACACCTATACAGGGATTTGAAATTACACAAGGCCCAAGGTGATCAATACCTGTGGAAGGATGCAGTCCGAGAGAATAGTAGTCAGGCAGGGTCAAACTTTGAATTGAGGAACATGAACAGAATAGGACGGCCAGGACTTAATCAGAAAACAAGCAGAGGTCAAATGCGGATCGGGCAACAAGGTGCATAAACAGTAGGCAGGAGATGTAGTCAGGAAACAAGCGGTAGTCAGCAAACAAAATCGCAAAACAGAACTGGGCGGAACAGGAACCAGAAGTTCAGAACTATGTCTGGCAGTGGTCAGCAGACAGGAGGGGCCTAAAGAAGGGTGTGGTGTCTTCCAATTGGTTGTAGCTGAATGATGGTACTTCAGCTGTGAGACTACCACCACCTACAGTCAGTCAGTGGTACTGCAGATCTCAAGGTAACCCAGAACAGTGGCTGTGCGGAACCTGCGGCCACTGGCGCCGCTGGCATCAACTCCTCTCCCATCAACAGCACTATCTACGAAAGGAACACGGTGTCAACTGGCGATCGGAGTACAAGTTGCTTGAGAGGACTCTGGTGGTGCCGTAACAGCTGTGTGCGACAATGATGCAAACCTGGGTGCGGCCCTTCGCCAGGTAATGTGACACACGTGCCTTGTATGGCTCACGTGTTGAACCTGGTTGACCAGCAATTTTTAAACCACTATCCCAGCCTACATGGCCTTCTGCAGAGGGTACGCTCGCTATGGGCACGCTTCCACAGTTCCCACCCCGCAGCTGAACAACTTGCATCGCTCCAGAAGTCTTTCAGGCTGCCTGTTCACCGCCTGAAATGCGATGTGCCGACATTATCTATTCAATACATTAGCCTGGGCTAATGAGATCCAGAGGTGGGGCAGATCACGCTGCTGAAGTGGTCTCAGATCAAGTACCTATGCACCCTTCTTCACAGTTTATAAATAGCGACGAAGATGTTTAGCGCTGACGATGCCATTATCATTATGACAATTCCGGTCATCTACATGCTGGAGCACACTCTAAACATTATTCAGAGTCAGGTGGTGGGACAAGAGGAAGGGGAGGAAGTACAGGAGGAGTCATATGCGGAAGGGATAACAAGAATTTCTGTAAATTTAATGAACATTGACATTGTGGTAGAATCGAGACGTAAAATTGTGATGGTTGAAAACGTTTCGTGAGTGTGCCGTTTACTGTCTCAGCGTGCAAGTGAAGCCAAGAATTAATGGCACAGAAGATTTCCTTCAAGTGGAGCGAGGTCTGGCAAGTATGGGGTTAGCTGTCGGCTGTACTGTGTTTTGGTTACCCCTGAACACACGGTCACTACTGTCTGCCAACTTTGCCCTACAGAATGGTGTAGTCGGCAGGATGTGCCTCTGAGTCCTGGCCCTGCTCGCAGGGCGAAGATATGGCAGTGTGCCACCCGAGTGCGGCTGAAGAGGAGGAACATGGCCGCTGCAGCGGTGTTCGGAGAAGCTAAGATGGCCGCAGCAGCATGGGACAAGAAGAAGAAGGCCCATCGTGCGGTGCTCCGGCGAGAAAATTTGGCCAGCCTCTGGGTGGCAAGAGGAAGCTAGTAGTGCAACCCCGGGGGTGGGGCTAAAGAGAAGTGCCTGCCCGTTGCTGTGCCAAGGGGAGGATGAGGATGGAGGAGGCCTCGCCCCTGAAAGCGCGGCTCAGGAGAAACCCCCTCCTTGGGGGAGATGAAGCCGGTGCCATTGAGAAGGAAAACGTCGAGACAAAAGCAGAGATAGAGAAGTTAGATGCAGCTGAAGCAGGCCAGGAGGTCCAGGAAGAAGTAAAGGGATCCCACGGCCAGACCTGGATGAAGGCGGTGCATGCTGCCCCAGCCAAGCCTTGAGGCCTACAACGGCTGCTGAGGCTTCAGGCTGAAGGAAGGAAACCGGAGGAGGTTGTCGGGGCCCCGGTAGCCCCAAAACTGGTCGCTGAGAGATCTGCGGCAGCTGAACCGGCCATGGCAGTGAGTACAGCCCCGATAGGATTCCTGACTGTGGCAATAAGCGAGTCCCAGGGCAAAAATGGCAGAAGCGGGCTGCTGGGCTGAGAGATGGCCCCAGGAGATCGCCCCTGATCATGCGCCCCTGACAGGGAAAGTGTCTCCGGCCTCGAGAAGTTCCCCTAAGGCGGAAGAAGCCCCCTGAAGGACAACAAAAAACCCTTGGCTGCCACCCTAACCTTGTTTGTGGAGCCACCCTCACCTCCCCCTACCCCGCAACAGGTATTATGGAGAGAAAAGCTGGCTCAGGGGAAGAAGAGGCAAGAGTGCTGGGTCAGAGAGCAGCTGCCCCAGCCAGGATTTGGCATGGTCGCTGACCGAATCACCACTGGAGTGATGCACTATTTAGATTGTGACCGAAGGTATGGCTTCATCTGGGAGTAGAAGAAAGAAGGAACATCTAGCTCTGCAGGCGAGGAAAGCCATGGTCTTTATTTTAGCATGCAGAAACAATGGATGACATGACCAGCACAGTCATGTCATCCGTTGTTTCTGCATGCTAAAATAAAGACCATAGCTTTCCTCGCCTGAAGAGCTGGATGTTCCTTCTTTCTTCTATTTGCAATATCGGGCTGTGGCAGTGCCTGTCCATGCTCCAGGGAGAGGCCAGGAGTGAGCCTGTACACGGTAAGCTGATATACAAAAATTTTATCTGGGAGGCCATGACCAGGGACAAGATCTTTGTAAACCGAGGGTCTGTACGGGGTGGGCCAGGCCTGGTGTGTGGAGAGCCAGTCCAGTTTGTATTGGAGGAAGGCCCCTGGGGCCTGTTTGCTGTGGCGGTAGTACGGGCCCGCTTGGAGGAAGAAGTGCCCCCCCCCGGAGAAGGACCTGGACTGTATTGTTGGCTAACCGGTGCCTCCAGGAGACCGCCAGCCATTTTGGTCTAAGATGGCGGGGCTGCCAGAGTGGCCCATGGAACTGGCATCAGCCGGAAATCTCAGACTCCATTCCCATCAGTGAAAGTGGAGCAGAGGGACCACTCCACCTCCGTGGTCAAACTGCGAGGGGGCAAGGGGGCCAACCCCTGAAAACCCGAAAAATGAATAACACCCCAGTCGTTTTGTTTGTTCAAACGTAGGGAATGTTCCGTGTTCCTGGGGGTGTGAATACCGGTTGCCTTCGTTTTGTAGGGCCCATCAGGTGGCCAAAGTTGTCAAGTGGCCAAAGTTAAAAGTTCTCCTCAATTTCCAAGTTTAATGCACCCATTGCGCTCCTCCCTGCTGGATTATATATTGTTGTCATTGATGGACTGTGTCCCTATATCCAGCGCTCATGAAACTGTGACTGTTCCCACCAGGCAATCCTGGGTTAATGGGGGGACTGCTATGAAAAAGGAGGGAGAAAAACTGGAAGATGGAAGGGCTGTTCGGGCCCTGTATCCGTGGACTGTGGACTGGTGGACCTGTCAGGGTCTGTTCAGAAGAGACGATATCCCATTCCGGTTGCGGTTGACTTTTCCATGTTGCGACCCCCCATTTACATTTTTGAAAGAACTGTGCCCAGGAGAATTGGACTCAATGTACCTCAGCCTCCAGTGAATGCTTATACATATTGTTTTGGGTTTTTTTTGCTCAGGTAAATGGACTCCCGGGTGCGAGCCCCTGAGGACTTGGGGTCTTATAAAGCCAAGTGCCTGAATTGTTGGACTTTTGGGTGAAAATGTTTTATTGACAGTATAACGTTTGAAAATAAATTATTGCAGGTATTCTGAAGAAATGTAATTTTATTGTTATGTGGAATGTGTTCCTGTTTTTGGTGCCTGCCAACCTCGCCCTACAGACCTATTGAGTACATCCTGCCTCATGTCGGTATACTCACTGCCGGCTGCCGTGGGAAGCCGGTGGTGGGTTCTGCACGTCAGCTGATTTGAACAGCTGACATGTGCAACTATAAGGCACGAGTGGATCCGCTATCCAGTCGTGCCTGCTAACCCCTTGCACCGCGCTGTCAAAATGTGACAGCATGGTGTACATCCCAGCTGCAGTAAGCACTCCCTCACCCAGCTCCATCGGAAGTTACAAGACGTGATCATGTGAGCCAATGCTTCCATGGTGGCACAGGGTCATGTGATAACTCCTGTAGCTATCATGAGTCAGTACCTCTTAGAGCTGGCAGAGCGCCGTCTCTAAGAGGAGAGAAGCTTTTCTTTTTTGCAGATCAGAGCAATGCAGCTCTGATGTACAGAAATGAACTAGCTATCAGACTGCTGATCCTTATAGTCCCCTAGGTGGCTAGTAAAATTAAAAAAAAGTTAAAAAAAAATATTAAAAAATAAAAAAAAATTAAAAACCTAAAAGTTCAAATCACCCCCCCATTCACCCCATTGAAAATTAAAGAGTTAAAAAAATAAAAAATATACACATATTTGGTATCACCGAGTTCAGAAATGCCCGATCTATCATAATATATTATTAGTTAGCCTGATCAGTAAACAGTGTAGTAAAAAAAAATTCCAAACAACATAATTATGTTTTTTGGTCTCCACAACTTTTGCGCAAAATGCCACAACAGGCCATCAAAACGTAGCAAAAATGGTACCAATGGTAAAATGTCACTTTGAGATGCAAAAAATAAGCTGTCACTGAGCCATAGATCCCATCAAATGACAATGCTATGGTTTTCAGAAAATGGAGCAAAAAGTGCACCACTTTTATTTGGACAAACGTCTGAATTTTTTTTAAATCCCTTAGATAACAGTAAACTTAAACGTGTTTGGTGTCTACGAACTCATACTGACCTACGGCATCCCTTGGACACATCAATTTTACCATATAGTAAGCACGATGAATAAAATATTCCAAAAACAATCATGCAATCGCACTTTTTTTGCAATTTTTCCGCACTTGGAATTTTTTTGCTATTTTCCAGTACACTATATGGTAAAACTGATGCTTTCATTTAAAGGACAACTTGTCCCACAAAAAATAAGCCCTTATATGGCAAGATTGACAGAAAAATAAAAAAGTCACGACTTCGGAAGAAAAACGGAAAATCGCCCGGGGGTGAAGGGGTTAAGCCAGGTCACCTGGAATCTACTGTAGACACTGTAAACACCATCTATTAATTTACCTTCAGTTACTGGAGGTTTATTAAGTGTTTTCATTCCATGGCACTTATATTTACATCTGGGAACTTATATAAAACAAGTAACGACTGCGCTGTCAATCAGCATAGCTTTATATCGTGCATCTGGATGACTCAGTGAACTTCGAGTTAAATTTATACCTAAATTTAACAAATCAAACTGCCCAGAATGATATCAGTACAGAACTATCAGTCTTGTCACATCATTTGCTTTCTTATTTCATTTTAGCTCCTTTACTTGTGACACCATAAGAAATAGTTATCTGGTAAAATCTCAATAAATATTTCTTTATGCTTTACAGTATATTCAAACCCTGATGCCACACTGACCCAAACCCTGATGCCACACTGACCCAAACCCTGATGCCACACTGACCCAAACCCTGATGCCACACTGACCCAAACCCTGATGCCACACTAACCCAAACCCTGATGCCACACTGACCCAAACCCTGATGCCACACTGACCCAAACCCTGATGCCACACTGACCCAAACCCTGATGCCACACTAACCCAAACCCTGATGCCACCAGTACCATTTTTCACGAACGTGTCAATGAGGCCTTACTAGTAGAAATATGGTCTTGTCATGTTAGTGTAGGTAGAACCCATTATTAGTAAATTAAGTAAACTAGTTTCCCTTCAGTGTATATACATTTTCCCACCTAGGATTCTTGCCCTCAGTTGTAGTATTTTTGTGTAAAAACTGCCAAAAAATGTTGTCTACTATTTTTAGAATTTTCTTTTGTTTTGTAAAATCAGTGTTAGGCTGTGTCCACACTTTGCGTCGTCGTAATTGCAGTTCTAAACGCATCCTCTGGCAGAAATTGCTTTTGCCAAAGTTGCTTTTGACCACAAAATCTCGGTAAATACGTGTGCGTTTTTACCGCTTATTAGCCGCGTTTTTAGCACTTTTTACCTGCGTTTCCATTACTTAACGTTAATTATGCAAATTAAATGCAGTGTTTTGAACTGCAAAGTATCATAGTATCATAGTTTTTAAGGTTGAAGGGAGACTTTACACGCTATGACATCGCTAATGCAAACTCGTTGGGGTCACGGAATTGGTGACGCACATCCGGCCGCATTAGCGATGCCGTTGCGTGTGACACTGATGAGCGATTTTGCATCGTTGCAAAAACGTGCAAAATCGCTCATCGGTGACATGGGGGTCCATTCACAAAAATCGTTACTGCAGCAGTAACGAGGTTGTTCCTCGTTCCTGCGGCAGCACACATCGCTCCGTGTGACACCGCAGGAACGAGGAAGCTCTCCTTACCTGCCTCCCGGCCGCTATGCGGAAGGAAGGAGGTGGACAGGATGTTACGTCCCGCTCAGCTCCGCCCCTCCGCTGCTATTGGGCGGCCGCTCAGGGACGTCGCTGTGACACCGCACGGACCGCCCCCTTAGAAAGGAGGCGGTTCGCTGGTCACAGCTACGTCGCCGGGCAGGTAAGTATGTGTGACGGGTCTGGGCGATGTTGTGTGGCATGGGCAGCAATTTGCCCATGTCGCGCAACAGATGGGGGCGGGTACCCACACTAGCGATATCGGGACCAATATCGCAGTGTGTAAAGCCCGCTTTAGTCCATCTAGTTCAACCCGTAGCCTAACATGTTGATCCAGAGGAAGGCAAAAAAAAAAAAAACCAAAAACAATGTGGGAAACAAGCTCCAATGGGGAGAAAAATTCCTTCCTGACTCCACATACGGCAATCAGACTAGTTCACTGGATCAAAACCCTGTCATAAAGTCTAATATACATAACTGGTAATATTACATTTTTCAAGAAAGGCATCCAGGCTCTGCTTAAATGTTAGTAGTGAATCACTCATTACAACATCATGCGGCAGAGAGTTCCATAGTCTCACTGCTCGTACAGTAAAGAATCCTCGTCTGTGATTATGATTAAACCTTCTTTCCTCAAGACGTAGCGGATGCCCCCGTGTTCCAGTCGCAGGCCTAGGTGTAAATAGATCTTTGGAAAGGTCTCTGTACTGTCCCCTCATATATTTATACATTGTGATTAGATCCCCCCTAAGCCTTCGTTTTTCCAAACCAAATAACCCCAAGTTTAATAACCTGTCTTCGTATTGCAGCCCACCCATTCCTCTAATAACCTTGGTCGCTCTTCTCTGCACCCTCTCCAGTTCAGCTATGTCCTTCTTATATATCGGTGACCAGAATTGTACACAGTATTCTAAGTGTGGTCGCACTAGTGACTTGTACAGAGGTAGAACTATATTTTTTTCATGAACACTTATACCTCTTTTAATGCATCCCATTATTTTATTAGCCCTGGCAGCAGTTGCCTGACACTGTCCACTAAAGTGAAGTTTACCATCCACCCATACACCCAAGTCTTTTTCTGTGTCTGTTTTACCCAGTGTTCTACAATTAAGTACATAATTATAAATTTTATTTCCTCTACCCAAGTGCGCACAAGAAATCCCCATTTCACATAGACTTTGCTGTAAAATCAAAACGCATGCATTTTGACATGAAAACGCTGCAGAAAAGCAGGTGAAAACGCAAACTGCGGACACAGCCTTAGAGCTATGAAAAGAAAACTTTGTGTATTTCCTGAGCCAAAGCCACAAGTGTCTGAGACTGAAAGGAAACATATAAATCTTTTTTATATACTCCTCCTTTCTACTGTGTCCACTTTGGTCTTTGACTCCCTAACCTGCATGAAAGGCTGCTAAAACAGCATGCATGATTATAACCTGGTGTTATTTGTGACTATTTTAGAACTTTTATTTTTACAATTTTTGGGTGAAAAAACGTGCGATACAATGTTATTGTAAAGTCTTCATCAAGGCATTAAAATTTTGAAATGTACTATATATTTGCATAGTATTTTGGCTTTCAAAAATCCAAAAATGTAAAACAGCATAAAATAAAAAATAACACCAACAAAATGGGTTATAAAAAAAAAAAGTATGTGTGTGTGTGTGTGCGCGTAGTTCAGATTTAAGGTAATTTGTGCAGTGCAGCTTTTTGTAGCTATAGCCTAGAATTGATTTTGAATTGAGAGCCAGGTTTTTGCATTCTCTACCTGCAGTAGAGAATTCTCTACTCTTTTTGCATTCTCTACCTACAGGGGGGGTTGGTGCTTTATTTAACACATAAAAAGATATAACAGACACTTTTTTACAAAGTACCGTTTTTTTTTGTTTGTGGCATTTAATTTCTATGTATGGATTTAGGGGGTACCTGGCCTATCAATTTAATATATGGTCAAACAATCATTTCAATGGTTGGTATGTTTATAACCTTTTTGCTTAAACTTCCTGGGTCAACAAAAGACAATTTACGGGGATTCGAAGGCCTGATCCTCACCTCCTTATTTTGTGGTGTGATATGTTGGTGTGATATGTTGTGTGGTATGATGGGCTGCGGGTTTCCAGTCCTGATCCAAACAAGAAAGCCTCATAGTTTATACATGAGGATGGTGAATTCAGGTCAAGAGACCTGCAACCGTTCCGTGCATCACGATCCATGCTCACACCACAAAACACTAATTTAATCCAGCCTATGATCATCAGATATCTTAAGTTCAAAAAGTGCTGTTGAGTTGAGATAACGCCTGGAAGAATCAGCCACGAGTAGTGAAGAGTGAATGTATTCGTTACGATTCGCTATTCGCAGAATATTACGGTACTCGGGCTATTCGTTATATAGTGAATAATGGTGCATTCACCTAGCTATATTCGGATGTCTCGCCCAGCATTTTTGGCGCCTGATTTGCAGCCACTAAACATGAGCTGCCGGTCAGTACATGATGCGGCAAGTGGTGATTGTACCGCCCCTGCAGCAGTCGGACTGCTCGGATCCAGGGTTGCTGTAGGTCGAGGGTCTTAGGAAAATGAAAGGGGGTTATTTACAGGAGATTAATGTTCATGACGCCACCCGTGGTTCGTGGTAAGGGGAGTACCGCTACTACCGATGGGAGTACCCGGGGGAGATGAGTGGGGCAGCCAGATGACGTTCTCTACACGGGTAGGAGAGGCCCCAGGACTCTGGATGATGGAGGTGGTGTATGGGAACGTGGGCAGGGGAGGACAGCAAACTCACTCAGCCCGTGTTGGCAGTGCTGCGACCGCAAAGCAGACTCTGATACAAAGGTAAACCAAGTCTCTGGGTGCCGCTGCCCTCTTGGGGGAGCTCGTCCAGGTGTCCGTCTCCTCTGGTACTGCCGGATGGTCCGGAGCCTGCCTCCGTGCACAAATTTTGGAATGTTCCGGTGGCCTGTTGGCTTAAAGCTGTCCGGGTCCTGCTCCCTACTTGTTGGTAGTGAAGCTGTGTTCTCAGGGGCTCACGCTTGGGATTTTTGCAGGCTGCATGGATTGGAAAGCCCTATCCCCCTCATTGTGCTACTGCCCCTGATCTCTGAGCTTTTTGGGGACAGTACGTGAAGACACTATCCTCCACAGGCTAATTGCCGGAGTGCCTGAAGCTACTCCCCGACCTAGGGTCCTGAACCCCGCCGTGCTTTCAGTCCCGGACCGGTTATTAGGCTTGAGATGCTGTCCGTCCTCCAAGACCGGGTCTAGGCACAATGCCCTGCGACCAGGTTTCCGACTCATCTGGACCCAGACCACCGTTTGCGACCCAACCGACAACATACAGGGAGCCACTACTCCCTCAGCCCCTCACTTCTTGAGGGCTAACACTCTTCTGCTCACTTTCCTCCCACCAGCCTACCTGACCCCTAGATGGGCGGCCCTATTCTAGTTAGGCAGTTAGGCACGCCACTGATAAGTCTGACAGGGTGTGGTGTGAGGTGTGGTTGGGATTTGGATGTGAATTGAGGCAGTACCATAGGTTGGGAATCCAGAACCAATAGGGGTTGAGTCTTGCAACACAAGATAAAGAGGGTGCAGTACCCTGTGATACCCTGACTAGTTCAGGGTCGTCATATGATCACAACCTGCCAACCGCTGTCAGCTGCCTGGGGTGTCTTGGCAGCTCTTTCTGGCTGCAGCATGTACTGACCTTGGTTCCTGGTAACTCCTCCTGGCAGAGCTGTGTGCTCTGGCAGGAGGAGCTGCTGTGATAGCCCAGGCAGCTGGGGGGGAGTGGGACATAGCCCCACACTTTAACACTGACTATGCCATCTGGGGAGTGCGGGGCAGCCCGCACTTCCATGCCGGCACTATCACTGTTAAAGTACTGGTAGGGTGCGGGACATGGCCCCGCATTTTAAGAGTGCTTCAGGTCACCAAAAGTCATACCGTGGTAACCCAGGTATGACCTCCGATGAACTGTGTAATGTCACTGCAGCCAGCCGCGTCCTTCTTGTCAGTGTTTCCAGGAGCCTGAGAGATCAAACATGTTTTCGGTCTCTCCAAGCTTGGATATAGCAGAGCCAGGGCCGTCGTGGGACCTTGTGTGGATTACGTCAGACTTAGGTGCTATTCAGGTTAATAAAGTGGTGAAAGAGGGTGGTTTTGTTTTTTATTCCAAATAAAGGATATTTCTCAGTGTATGTGTATTTCTTTTTACTTATAGGATTAGTGATGGAGGGGGTCTCATAGAAGACCACTTTCCATCTCTAATTCTGGGCTTGATGACAGCTGTGCGCTGTTATTAACCCCTCATTACCCGAAGACCACTGCACCAGGGCAATCCGGATGAGCTGGGTAAAGTCTCGTGACTGTCGCATCTAATGGATGTGGTAATTCCGGGCAGCTGCTGGCTGATATTTTCAGGCTGGGGGGCTCCCAATAACATGGGTCTCCCCAGCCTGAGAATACCAGCCCTCAGCTGTGAGGCTTTATCTTACCTGGGTATCAAAATTCAAATCAGGATCGCATGCCGTTTTTATTTTTTAAAATTATTTATTTATTATTTATTTTACTGTACCTTATAGACCTGCCCACTGGCGGCTGTGATTTTTTGCAGTCAGACACCTGTCACTCAGCGTGGGGGCAGGTCTGCAACCAATAATGGCCACCAGTGTGCAGTGGAAGCAGTGAATATGTATGAGCCTAATGAGTGGGTGCAGTGAATATGTGATGAGGCTAATCAGCGGGTAGGAAAGAAGAGAGGCAGCAGGAGCAGTGTGACCGCCGCGCCGTGATCGGTGAGACAAAGAGACAGAGTGACGGAGAGAGAGAGGAAATAACTGGCGTAATATTGTGGCATCCTCATTCCCAGAAACCATATGTGAGTCAGAAATGCATGCAGGCATATTCTCCAGGCTCTCCCCATTCACTTTCATCACTTTCCCATCCATTTCAGCCTTTTCCTCAGGCCCCCAGACCTCTTTGTTGGATCCAGCAGAAAATTACTCGCATTTCCCATTGACTTGCATTGTACTCGCTATTTGTAACGAATACACAAATATTACAAAGTACTCGTTACTAGAGATGAGCCACCCCCCTAGAGTTCGAGTTCGGTTCGGTTCGTCGAACGGAGGACAAGTTCGTCGAACGTTCGACTAACCAATTCGAACCCCATTGAAAACAATGGCAGGCAAACACAAACACATACAAACACATAGAAAACACCTTATAAGGTGTCCAAAAGGTGACAAACAACTCACAAGACACCACAAACACATGGAAAAGGGACAAGGACATATACTCATGCGAAAACAAAAGAGCTAGACAAGTAAAAAGAGGAGGAGACACAGATATCGGAGTACCTGCAAGTTCACATCGATGCCATTACTGTGCAACTTGAGCCTTGCTCATTTTGGGCTTCCAATCTGGATAAATTGCCTGAGCTCGCCACTTACGCCTTGGGAATCTTGTTGTGTCCCGCAGCCAGCGTTCTCTCGGAACGTGTCTTCAGTGCTGCTGGGTGTGTGCTGACAGATAAGGGCACACGTCTGTCCAGTGACAATGTGGACAGACTAACGTTCATCAAGATGAACAAGTCATGGATCCACAAGGACTTTTCTACCCCTGTGTCATCCAGGGGAGACAAAAGGCTGGTTGATTTTTGATAGTGTTTCATGCAAATCAACTTTTTAAGTTTGCAACTGGGGGACAACTGATGCCAGTGAAGTGGTGTGTGTGTGGCCCAGTTTTTGGAAAAGAGGGAGACTGTGCTAGGAGTCCCCTTGCTGTGTTTTACATGATTTTAGAAGGGCATGAAATGCCTAAGAGGTTGACTTTCAGCATCTGCAAGCTGTTGGCTACAGAAATGCTGTCTTTCCACACTTTGGACACAGAGGATTTTTGAGACCTTATGCCCATCGCAGTGCCCCAAGAGCAGATGGCCAGTCGCCACTCCTTCTCCAAGAAAGGTGTGCCTACACTACACAGGATGTCGCACACAACATCACCGCTTCCTTGAGAAACTGTGTGTGTGACAGGGTGTATTTCACCACAGATACTTGGACCAGTAAGCATGGACAGGGGCGTTACATGTCGCTGACTGGGCTCTGGGTAACTATGGTGAGAGATGGAGAAGGGTCTGCTGTACAAGTCTTTCCGTCCACACGAGTTGTGTGTCAATCTGTCCTCTGTATGTAGAAGTTCCTCCACTGCTTCTGCCTCCTCAACCTCATCTAGGTCCTCAACCTCCGCTCAAAACCTGTCTGGTAAGGCCACCCGCGTTGTAACTGTGCACAAGGAATCCTGCACACCTCGTTATTATGCTGGCAGCACAGCTCAACGCCATCAGGTGGTCAAATCTTTACTTTGAAATGTATGGGAAATGTGAGTCACACGGCAGAGGAGTTGTGGACGGTTAGCTCTTGAGACCGAGTTTCATCAATGGTTGTCTCCACTCAACCAGCAGCCAGGGAAGGCCATGTGCGACAATGATGCAAACCTGGGTGCGGCCCTTCATCGTGACAATGTGACACATGTGCCTTGTATGGCTCACGTGTTCAATCTGGTTGTCCAGCAATTTTTAAACCACTATCCTGACCTAGATGGCCATCTGCAGAGGGCATGGTGTAACGCCTGCCTGGATCCACACACTCAGACAGGCTGTAGAGGATAGGCTAGAAGGAAACCACTCAACAAGCTGCACCCCTAGAACCCTGAAACCCTTTAACACCTATACAGGGATTTGAAATTACACAGGGCCCAAGGTGATCAATACCTGTGGAAGGATGCAGTCCGAGAGAATAGTAGTCAGGCAGGGTCAAACTTTGAATTGAGGAACATGAACAGAATAGGACGGCCAGGACTTAATCAGAAAACAAGCAGAGGTCAAATGCGGATCGGGCAACAAGGTGCATCAACAGTAGGCAGGAGATGTAGTCAGGAAACAAGCGGTAGTCAGCAAACAAAATCACAAAACAGAACTGGGCGGAACAGGAACCAGAAGTTCAGAACTATGTCTGGCAATGGTCAGCAGACAGGAGGGGCCTAAAAAAGGGTGTGGTGCCTTCCCATTGGTTGTAGCTGAATGATGGTACTTCAGCTGTGAGACTACCACCACCTACAGTCAGTCAGTGGTACTGCAGATCTCAAGGTAACCCAGAACAGTGGCTGTGCGGAACCTGCGGCCACTGGCGCCGCTATCATCGACTCCTCTCCCATCAAGAGCACTATCTACGAAAGGAACACGGTGTCAACTGGCGATCGGAGTACAAGTTGCTTGAGAGGACTCTGGTGGTGACGTAACAGCTGTGTGCGACAATGATGCAAACCTGGGTGCGGCCCTTCGCCAGGTAATGTGACACACGTGCCTTGTATGGCTCACGTGTTGAACCTGGTTGTCCAGCAATTTTTAAACCACTATCCCGGCCTACATGGCCTTCTGCAGAGGGTACGCTCGCTATGTGCGCGCTTCCACAGTTCCCACCCCGCAGCTGAACAACTTGCATCGCTCCAGAAGTCTTTCAGGCTGCCTGTTCACCGCCTGAAATGCGATGTGCCGACATGCAGGAATTAGAATCTGCACATGTTGCACTGGCAAGCCCTGCTGCAATACGTTATCTATGCAATACATTAGCCTGGGCTAATGAGATCCAGAGGTGGGGCAGATCACGCTGCTGAAGTGGTCTCAGATCAAGTACCTATGCACCCTTCTTCACAGTTTATAAATAGCGACGAAGATGTTTAGCACTGACGATGCCATTATCATTATGACAATTCCGGTCATCTACATGCTGGAGCACACTCTAAACATTATTCAGAGTCAGGTGGTGGGACAAGAGGAAGGGGAGGAAGTAAAGGAGGAGTCATATGCGGAAAGGATAACAAGATCTACAAGGTCCACACGTTCAGCAGCACCAAGGCGGCAGGCATGGGACGGTGGGGGAGAGGGATTAACAAGGGCACATAGTATCAGCCAAACTGTTGAGGAAGGTGCATGAGCCCAGGAACAAATGGAGGATGAACTGGCAATGGGCATGGAAGACTCAGTAGATGAGGGAGAGCTTGATCACATTTCTGTTGTGCGAGGTTGGGGGGAGAGGGCAGAGGAAGGAAGCATGATTCTCACCTTTCCGCCACCAACACAGCAAGGACTTGGTCCTCCTGAATGCGCAAGACACATGAGCGCCTTCTTGCTGCACTACCTACAACATGACCCTCTGATTGTCTGAATTCGAAGTAATGCTGACTACTGGGTTGCCACACTGTTAGATCCCCGGTACAAGACAAAATTTGGCAAAATAAGTCCTGCCATAGAAAGGGACGCACGTATGCATGAGTATCAGCAGAATCTGGTACGCAATCTTAGATCTGCTTTTCCACTAAACACAAGTGCTGCACAGAGTGAATCTCAACGCTTTGTCATGGCTAAGAGGAAATGGTCTTTTTCTTGTCCACATCTGAGGGACCGAGGGCTGGCTGTTGTGCTGAGATGGCGTTAAATAGGGTGTCCGTGCAGAGTTGCAAATTTGGTCATATACAAAATGAGTGGAAAAAGGCCAGATGCTGGTGGAAAGGGGAACAGGTGTATTAGAAAGAGGAAAAAAGTTTGTGTCCGTGGGTTCGGTGGTTAAGCAACAGTAACATATGCTGAAGAAACACCATCTGTTACGGGGGGACTGGCAGATTTGGATAAGGTGGTATATATCCCATTTGCCAGTCGGGGACCACCGTGCTCCTAGATGGAAAAGGAGATGCTAGCAACCCGAAGGTTAGGCGGAGGATACAGAGCTGGGTGGCTCTGAAAAAAATAGCCTGAACCGAGTTAGACGACACTCGAATCTGGAGCCTGGAAACCCTGTTAGCTTCACAGGGTCCACACACCCAGCCCAGAAACTCCCTGTTAACAACACAGGGGCCATTGGGTACGCTGTCCATGTGCATAGGGGGCACACCTGTGGACAGCAGGCGCAGCAGCCCAGTTAATGCCACTGTGCTGCACTAGCTGGACTGGTAGGACAGGAGCTGGTCGTAACCGTTCTGCGTTACCAAGTGTAGTGGTGTCCTGCACCGACGCCCTATCCCTGCCTACCTCTGCCACAATCGGTTCAACACATGGAGGTGTGCTCTGTCTGAGCATAATAGAAGACTGTGCACCTCCTTGTTGTCTCCAGACCCTTTTCTAACCTGGGTCCGCCCCAACCCAGGGTGGACCACAATGCCCCTCCATGAGCCAAAAGCAGAGTGCCACGTCATCAGTGACATAATCAGCGGCCTATCCATAACCGCCACTTCAATGATGACCTCATGGCAGCCACGCCCCAAACACCTCACCAGTCATCATCTGACAAACGATGAGGTGCCAAATCATAGGGGCGGGCCTCTGCGAGCCAGTCCGGAGTGGCCACATCATCAAGACACCTGATGCCCTCTGGACTATCATGGACTGCCACCTCCCGGACATGGCCAGTGAGTTCCTTAATGGACCTAGCCTCTGATGCACTAAGTGCCTGAGCATGCTAATTTGCCTGAAAACAGTCTCAGAAAACAGACTCAGCTTCTGCATGCTCTGTAGGCCCAACACAAGACTTAGACATGGCACAGAGTCCAAGTACCTGTGTAAAGAGGCTTTTCTCACTAAGTGTGGGAGCATGCTCAGTAGCACTAACTGAGGACTTAGCCTCAGGAATGGCACAGTCATGCTGAGCATGCTCACTAGGCGAAACACTGTACTTAGGCTGTGTCTGGGGTAAATCAGCACACACATGCACACTAGCCATCTCTCCACACTTAGACGTGGATGAGGAAGCAGCCAGCTGGACGACCCAAAGTACAGACAAAAATGGCAGCTGATGCCTGGGCGCAACTGGAACCGCAGCAGACTGTTTGCGTTTACGGCGGCACCGATTCTTAACACCAACTACCAGCCAAAATAAGAGGTGTACTTCTTCCCGTGGATAATCTGATATGATCCCTTTTTTCAGGGACACGACCATCGCTAACAAATGTAGATGAGGCACCAAAAGAGCAGGTGCTTCAATGGATCTCAAGTGCTCCATCAAGTGGCCTCTCCTCCACCTCAAGTTCAATATCCCAAATACTCCATTCCTCTGTGGTGTCAACCAATCGCACTTGCTTCCTAACAGCTCTCAAGTTTCCACCAGCCCTGCTGAGTATGGGGTAACAGAGATGGTTGAGTCTGCAGAACTGTTCAGTCACACTATAGCCTGGGAATCATAGGTCTGCTCCAAAGCTGCAGTGAGTCCAGACAAGGAAATGATCTGCACTGATGCCCAGAAGCTTTGTGAGTCGGATCCAGGCCCCGATGAAGACGGTGCTGAGCATAATCTACACCCTCATTCCCAAACTGTAAATCCTCCTGGTGGAGACAATGGGGAACATGCTGATGAGACTCAGATACCTGATTGGATTGACAACTTTACTATTCGGTCAGGGCAGGAAGAGGTTGGCTCGGAGGAGTCAGGACGAGGGGAGTGAAAACACACAGGGTGATGATGAGGTTGGAGACCCCACTTACTGTCAAACCAAAGTCAGCCAGTTGATGAGGTCAGCAGAGGAGGTGGAGGAGGATGCTACTGACGATGAGGTTACGTTGCGTCTTCCTGGACAGAGACAAAGTACTGGAAACACGTCAACAACTGAATCCTCAGCCACAACTCTCCCTCTGAGCAGAAGTTGTGGTGGCTCTGCAGGTCGCATGGGCTGTAAGCCTTGCCTAGCCTGGGTCTTTTTTTACATCGCAAAAGATCACCCAAGTCATGTCATCTGTAAGATTTGGCACCAATCTCTAAGTAGAAGCCAAAAAGTCACTACTTTGAGTACTTCGTCCATGAACTGTCACATGGATAAGAAAGGGATAGCGTGAGGGTGTATTGATGAGCTTTATCCACTGTGAATTCAACATGCTTATTTGCCATTCATTGCATGCATTGTTGCAGACTACCCACAAGGGGCTGCTGTTTTAATGGATCTGCCTTTGACTGTTTGGTCACTATAGCAATAGCAAAACGGTCTTCGGCTGTGGACTTGGAGAGCGGACGAGGTGCTGTCTGTGAACTGAAGGAAAAGCTAAAGGTGTGCGTTAAAGCAAGGAGCCAGCGCGGAAACACTTTGGTGAATTGTGAGGGGACTCGTGCTGGAGTGTGGTTAGGAGGACCGTAACGCCTGTGAGCAGCATCCTGTGCTGGAGACTGACATTCTTCCGGTGCTGTCTATACTGTTTACCGGGAGAGGATCGTAAACTCTGTATTGTTGGCAACTGGACACCACAGTACCCGTGTACAGTAGGCTGGGACCAGACAGTAATGCGTGCATGCAACACTTTGTTTTCTTAGCAAAACACATATCTGTTCTGCTTAGGCCGACTATATAGACAATAAGACTTGATGCCTCTGCTCTGTCAATTTGTCAGTTACAGTTAAAATCATAGAGGGACAGCAACACATGTTTGCATTGACTGTTGCTTTACAAGATTTCCAGGACTGTGTTGCTAAGCTGTGTGACTTGCATTTACACTGTTATCATCTGCCTTATCTGTGAGGCTTCAGCCGACAAGGGTATTCAGGGGGGGTAATGGGTTTTGTCTATGTTTAGGTAGATAAGTTGTAAACTCTTGTGATGCGACACTGGCAAGTCGTGGTCACACACACACACACACACAATTACTCCTGCTACACAGAGGGATTACCAGGTAGTTGGCAACTGTTTAGACAGTCCCTTGGTTAGGCAAACGTTGGTGAGCAGGGGGTATAAATCGTAATTACAAGTGTTGCAGCATAGGGGTGTAGGCTTTTGGAATTGTGAATAGATTGTCCTATTCTTTCAGTTTTATGCATGGTTCTTATTGTTTGTTTTTGGAAAGTTAAACAATCATATATCAACCCAACTGCCTAGAGTCCTTTTCCTAGTGTGTGGTTTTGCTGCATACTGGGGAGCCCACCCTGTACACAACTTTAAATGAAGCATAAGTCACAATGGGAAGTTAACTGTGCTACAATGCGGCCTAGCGGGGCTGTGCAACCACCGTCTGCCCCATCAATGGCATCTGCGTGCTCTTCATCCTCTGTGACTGTGGGGACAGCAGTCACACATGCTTTTTGATGCTGACCTTCCACCCCTTTACGCGCAACAGGCAGTGTGATTGGCAGGTCGTCAGTTGTTTTTGAAGTGGAAACAGCTGCTGGTGTTGAGCTCTCTCAGACATCGAGAGAACCACCTTTGGATGAAGGCAACATTATATCCACGCCTGCACCTTCGTCACAGATTTCCTGGACTACCTGCAGTTAAAAATTTGCGTAGCAAAAATGGAGAGGTGCGTAGAATGCACAGGTGCTGTAGCTTGCTGGTCAGCAAAGGAACACTAAGTTTTTATCCCAGACAATTTTAGTATGCCACTAAAAGTGTCAGCACTTTTGAAAATTAAAATTGTGTAGCAGAAATGGAGAGGAGTGTAGAATGCACATGTGGTGTACCTTGCTTGACAGGAGAGGAACCCTAAGGTAGCATCCCAGACAATTTTACTATGCCCCTAAAAGTGTCAGCAGTTTTGGAAATTAATGATGCGTAGCAGAAATGGAGAGAGTGTAGAATGCACATGTGGTGTACCTTGCTTGACAGGAGAGGAAACCTACGGTAGTATCCCAGATAATTTTACTATGCCCCTAAAAATGTCAGCACTTTTGGAAACTAAAATTGCATAGCAGAAATGGAGAGGAGTGTAGAATACACATGTGGTGTACCTTGCTTGACAGCAAAGAAACCCTAAGGTAGTATCCCAGACAATTTTACTATGCCACTAAAAGTGTCAGCACTGTTTGCAATTAAAATTGCGTAGCAAAAATGGGCAGGTGTGTAGAATGCACAGGTGCTGTAGCTTGCAGCAAAGGAAGCCTCACTTTCTATCCCTGCCAATGAAACAATGCCCCAAGGAATTGCGTGAGCTGATGTAGCCAGACGCTGTTATATAAACCCCTGCACAGCATTGGCACAGACCTGCCTAACAACAATGGCTATGAACAGTTGTAATGCAGCCCTGAAAAGGGCTGAAATTACAAGTAATCCCTAATCCCTAAAGCGCTGTGTAGATTGCACTGTAGGTCTATAGCGCACACAGCAGCAGCAGCGGGAGCGGTGACTGTCACCCACCCGCAGCAGACAGATAATGGCGACGATGGGGAAAATGGCCGTGTCTTTCAAGGCAAGGACATGTGACATGCACAGCCTATGACACATGCCCTTGTTTGTCTGGCAAAAATCCACTTTGCTGTGTGTGTGTCTGTGATTTGCTGACAGTCTGACCCGCCCCACTGTAGGTGCAGTTAGGAAAAAAAATGGCGATCGCCATTCTTTTAGCACTTAGCAGCAGCACTGATCTAAACCCCGTCCCCCCCGCACACTATACGCTGAATTTTGATAATATCATGATTCACAGTGACTCTCACTATCACAGTGAAAAGCCAGCTAGTAACTAGGTGATCGAACCGTTCTCGAACGTAACTCGAACTGCCGAACTTTAAGCAAATCGTTCGAGTTCGTCGAACGACTCGAACACCCCCCAAAATCACTCGAACATGAAATTGGTGAACCGTTCGACTCGAACATCGCTCATCTCTACTCGTTACGAGTATAGTGATTTCAAATATTACGGTACTCGCTCATCTCTAGCCACGAGTATTTGATAAACTAGTTGTAATTCCTTATTACAAACGTACAGGTCATCATGGAGTTATATTCTCCTGTTGTTGACTCTCGTTTGTGATTGTCTCATTAGCCTATAAGGAAGAAGTTTGTGTAATTCATAGTATTAACAAGATAAGGCAGTTATACCAAAATATAATAGGGATACAGGAGTCAGAAAGGAGAGCTGTTTTTAATAAAGACAAGGTATAGGAAATGGACATCATTAGACGGGATGAACACCAGTCATTGATGGAAATCTTCGGAGGAAGTGAGGGGGAGAAAATGAGAAACACTAGATACAGAGATGCAGTAATATTACTAGTGAAGCCTTGGGTCAGCAGAGCAGTCGCCTACAAGGAACAAGGAAGTTATAGAGCAAATGACATATATCCTAATGGTGCCTGTTGATCGTTATAATGGTCAGAGAGGAAGAGTGAACTATAGCTAACAGCAGATTAAGAGCAAATTATTACAATTGTATTTGACATATTTTTGCATAGCCCTTTTTAAATTGCCCAATTATCAGGAATAAATTTATATCTGACAAATCTTTATGTATTGTTGTCAAAGAAAAATGTATCCAAATCCATTCACTACTATAGGAATGCTCACATACCAGACATACGGAATCCTTTTCTTCTTATGAGAAACTTTTATTGAAGCAATAAGAGGCAATTTATCAAAACTACTTAAAACGATAAGTAGTGAATTTGCGCATTGCAACCACTCTAGTTACTGTTATCATTTTGAAAAGTGTTCCTGAAAAATGAGAAAAGAAATCTGACCGGTTATTAAAGATAATTAAAGCTCTTTTGGATAGCATTTGTTTTCTCTCAATGTCCCCTCGAACCATTATACTTAGCAATTGCAGGTCATTTTGTAATTAACAACCTAAAATCTCCTTCTGTAAAATACAGTGCAGATGCTATATATCAATCAGCGAAGGAGTCACACCACTGGATTTTGACAGGAGCTTGGAGATCAAGCAGTGCCATCATATTTGTTTATTGCCTTTTGATAACAACAGGATGAACCCATTGCGCACTCTCTAGATGTCTCTCTTGGAGTGTAAAGGTCTGGTTTCTATTTTTCTACTTCCTTTCTAAAGTATATAGACAGGCACTCAATGACTAGTGACTACAGTTAATTTCAACCTTTGATAATTGAGTAGACACAGTATAACCTAGGAGCTAGGTAATCAATAAACCTTCATTCTTAGCTTCAATTAACTTCATGCATCATTTCAAACACTCATACGATTATGAAGTTGATATAAGGTTGTTCGCTCTTTTTACTTCTCCAAAAAAGCAGCAGGACTGTTCAATAAACAGTGAGGCTGATTTCTGGACCAGCTATAGCTTTCACGATCTAACTGAACAGTCGTATAAGAATATATGCGTTTGTTGAATTTAGGTCAGGAATAGTGATGAGCAAACACCAGGATATTTGGGTTCGCTGAAGCAGCATGGACTAAAAAATGGGGTCTCAAAGATGGCTGCCATTACTAATCCAGGGCTTGATGGCAGCTGTCATTTTTTGACAGCTGTCATTAAAAACTCATATTACCGCAATTGCCACCGCCCCAAGGCAATCGGGATGAGCTGAGTAATGCATCAAGATTGTTACATCTAATGTGATATGCCAATTCTTGACACCTGCGGGCTGGTATTTTTAGGCCGGGGGCCAATATCCATGGCTCCTCCCATGATGATAATACCAGCCTCTGCCAGTCTGCTTTACTGTGGCTGGTTATCAAAAAAGCTCAAAGGTAGGGGCTGCAGCCTATAGCTGTTGTATTAGCCGTGCTGGCCACCAAAATATGGTGGGAGCCGGAGTCATTTTTTTTAAAATTAACTATTTATTTCTTTTTACCATACAGCAAACTGATTGTAACCAATCACAAATACGGACACAGGGTGGGGGGCGTGTTTAGCAGTCTGCACCCATTCACAGACACTGGCAGAGGGGGTTGGCGGGGGAATCAGTGAAAATTGATGAACCTTAATGAGCAATCCCAGAAAATAGTCTGCAGTCTGATCCTTTGGGAAACCTGGTATGTATAACAATCCTGCAATAACTATCATAAAACTTTCATTTGTAGCACCCTAGCGCTTACTAAGGCCGTTTTACAGCCCAAAACTTCTCGTACCCATTGACTTCTATGGGGTTCGCTGTCCGAGGTCAAGTGCGGCTGCTGAACCCAATTACTTTTTTAGTCCGTGCAGGATTCAACGAACCCGAATATCCAAGGGTTCGCTCATCACTACTAATAATCCAAAATAGCTCTAAAGCTTCTATTGAACTTGCATTGTTCACAGTAAATAAAAAAATTAAATGCGGTGCCAATGAGACTGCTGACTAGTCGCCATACCTACCTTCTGATTGGTTTGCGGACTTTTCCCGTCATTTCCATTTGCCTAAAAAGCTGAATGCTATGATGGCCAGTATGTGTCGTTCAACCAAAGTGGGTTGGGTTTACTTAATTTATTTTATTATTTTAATGAAATAGTAATAATAAATAATAATTTAAATAGAGTAATACATTTTCAACATTTACCAGTTTTTATACAATCATAAATAAATATGTATTTCTTAACATTCAACGTAGAAAATCCAAAACAGGATATAAAAGTATACAACTTTATCTCTATTTATGTGTATAATTGAAGACATTGGCTGCTTCAAGAGATATTATCACTTACAGCTGTGGCATTACACTTTAGAACAATGACAGGAATTGCATTTAAGCGATACAGAATAATGAGATTATGGTTGTATTTGTGGCTTGTTCTTTAGAAAGTATGCTCAAATAATAAAGAAATACCGGGCAGGCTTCGAAACATCTGAAAATGATATAAAATGGGCTCATGATCAATTCTACTTTAACGTAAGAATTATTGGAAGGCACTCTACAAGGAAAGTAAGGCATAAATTAACTCACATCCATATTAAAAGAAGCATTAAGCTTTAATGTAACAGTGAGGTATGTTATCATTTCAATAACTTTTACATGCATCTTCCCCTTCTTTGTTGTGCTTGGATGCAATTGCGTGGTATGTCATTATTATGACTTTTTTGCATTTATTTTTTAAGGAACTTGTCTGTTAAATAGTCATTACTAACTAGTTTAGTTTATGATGAAATAAAACATAGACATTCTACCGGCGATAAAAAATTATTGACTGTCCTCTAACAGTTTACAGCTCCAATACTCTATGGCCCAGATTCATTAAGACTGGCAATTTGATCTCCAGTCTTCATGGAGAGGGCACTGGAATAAAATGCACCAAATTCAATAAAAGGAATGCACCTTCTTACAACTGTCACTGACACCAGCGCAGACCTCTGATGACAAATCAATTAAGGCGGGCTTTGCACACTACGACATCGCAGGTGCGATGTCGGTGGGGTCAAATTGAAAATGACGCACTTCCGGCATCGCATGCGACATCGTAGTGTGTAAAGGCTCGATGATACGATTAATGAGCGCAAAGGCGTCGTAATCGTATCATCGGTGCAGCGTCGGCGTAATCCATAATTACGCTGACGCGACAGTCCGATGTTGTTCCTCGCTCCTGTGGCAGCACACATCGCTGTGTGTGAAGCCGCAGGAGCGAGGAACATCTCCTACCGGCGTCACTGCGGCTTCCGTAGGATATGCGGAAGGAAGGAGGTGGGCGGGATGTTTACATCCTGCTCATCTCCGCCCCTCCGCTCTTATTGGCCGCCTGCCGTGGGACGTCGCAGTGACACCGCATGACCCGCCCCCTTAACAAGGAGGTGGGTCGCCGGCCAGAGCGACGGTCGCAGGACAGGTGAGTCCATGTGAAGCTGCCGTAGCGATAATGTTCGCTACGGCAGCTATCACAAGGATATCGCTGCTGCGACGGGGGCGAGGACTATCGCGCTCGGCATCGCAGCATCGGCCTGCGATGTCGCAGCGTGCAAAGTGCCCCTTAGGGTGCTGATAGAATCTGTGAAGGAGTGCTGATGTCACTCATTGTGCTTCTATCACCATCCCCTGACCATTTCTTCTTTCAGAGTAAGAGTATGATCACACAGGGCTTTTCTGGTAAGTTTTTGCTGCATTTTAGCTGCAGATTTGCCTTGGTTTTATGCTAATCTATGCTAACAAAAAGCTGCTTTTACAGTCCCAGCAAAGTCTATGAGATTTCTGAAATATCATGCACACACACAAACACCTGCAAATTGTTTCCTGACTGTTTTGTCTAATACCTGCGTCTTTGCAGCAGAATTTAAAGAGTGAGCATGTCAGTTCTTTGTAGCGTTTTTGCAACGATTTTTCATTGATACAACCCATTTTGTAGAAAAAAACGCACCAAAATGCACCAAAAACGCACCAAAAATGCACCAAAAGCGCAGATGACTCAAAGAAGATTTCCTGCCACAAGATCAGATTTTGGTCAGGAAAAAAACTTACCAAAAAAGCCCTCTGTGAACATAACCTTAGTGGATGTTCACACAGAGATTTTTTGGTAAGTTTTAGCAGCATTTTTTTAGGTAAGGATTTGCCTTGGTTTCATGCAAATCCATGCTAATAAAATGCTGCTTTTTACAGTCCCAGCAAAGTCTATGAGATCTCTGAACTATCATGCCCACACACAACCACCTGCAGATTTCTTCCTGACTGTTTTGTCTAATACTTGTGTACCGCCCTGGGGCTCGGCCGGCTGCCGATCTGCTCGGATCCGTGCTCGTCGGTGGGTGGCTCGAGCTCTCCACGGACCCGGGGGGGTCACGTCGCTCTGAAAGGGGGTTGGCGCTACACATAGGGACTTTGGTGGGGAGGTCCACGGCCGGAGCCACGGTGGTTTGCAGGGGATTTAAGTTCATGACGCCACCCATGGGTTATGGTGAATGGATGGACACCACCGCTGCCATTGACTAGGCTCCCAGGGACGGTGTTGCACAGCTTGGTGTTGACCCCCTCCGTGGTTAGGGGGATGATGGTCCCGGGGGCCCAAGGGAGGTGCTGAGGTGAGGGGAATAGTGCGTGCTGGGGTGTTGGTGCGGTGCGGTGCGGTGCGCGGCCCAAAGGCACTGGTGTACTCACTATGATAAACATGCTGGCGTCTCTGGTAAACCAAACAAGATGGTGAACGGTGCCCGCAGCCGGCTGCAGTTTCCCCTTAACAGGTTGGTGGTTTCCGCCTTTCTCCTGCACCTCTCTTGTGTAAAAGTTACGACTCTTATGCCTAAGCAACGGTAGTCCACTCCCCGGCTTGCTATGTGTCGGGAGAGCCCTCTTTGCCCACAGACGCTGGCCCCTCGGGTCTCTATGCCTGGGCGGTGGCTTAACCCCAATGGTTGGGCTGTTGTCTTCAGTCGGGTCTTATGTGGGAAAGGTCCTAAAGTCCAGTCCTCAATCAGTTGATTTGACTCAGCCCGGTTGTTTCTGGGCTTCGTACTAGGTCTGAGTACCCCTCCTAGTGCTCCGGTTTCCAATCGGTTCCCCGGTTTAGTACCGGCGGGCCTCCGCCCGTCCCTGGTCCCTACGGTTCCACCGACTGTAATCCCAGCTCCTGCAGGCGGCCACCACCGTCTGCCTCTTTGCCAGAGGTAACTCGGCTCCAACTCAGACACCTGGTGTAGACTTTGGCAGGCCTGAGCACAGGTCTGCCCTTGATCTTGACTCTCTTCACTCCACTGTCAAAGCTCAACTCTAACTAACTGTTTTCCCACCTCCGGGCCTGTGAACTCCTCGGTGTGTGGAGCCAACAGCCTGGCTCCGCCCCCCCTGGTGTGAACATCAAACCCGGAGGGTGGTGACAAAGGTTTTGAAGTTTGGCTGCTGTCACCTTACTAAGGGGGGGGGGTGCATGGGACTACCTGGGATGACCTGGCTAGTCCAGGGCGTCACACTTGCATTTTCGCTGCAGATTTCAAAGAATGAGCATGTCAAATATTTGCAGTGTTTTTGCAATGATTTTTCATTAATACAACCCATTTTGTAGAAAAAAAGCACCAAAAACGCCACTAAAAAATGCACCAATAACGCATCAAAATCACAGCAAAAACACAGAAGACTCAAAAATAAATATTTCCTTCCACAAGATCAGGTTTAGTCAGAATAAAAACTTACCAAAAAAGCCAGGTGTAAACATAGCCTAAGAGGCTGCAGCTGGCAGGGACAGGAGCAAAGTGCCGGTGCCTCAGTCACTTCTCACCACAGCTTTCTACAACACCTTAAGGGCTTGTGCGCACGTTGCATAATTCCATGCATTTATGTTGCGTATTGCACTGCACTGTAAATGCATGCGTCCTGCGTCTCCTGCACAGTCTATGTAGATTGTGCATGAGATGTGCGCACGATGCTTATATGAACGCAGCGATTTGGGTGCTAAAATTTTGACCCAAATCCGTGCATTCATAAAATGAGCATGTCAATTATTCCGTGCACTTTGGATGCAGCTCCCACTCTGTCTATGGTGGGGGCAGCAGCCAGAGCGCATGAAATCGGCTTTTTTCTACAAAAAACTGCATCCATTACGCAGTGTTTCTGCAGCGATTTGACGTGTACATGTGCTGTCAAATTGCTGCAGAATATTCAGCAGTTACGTGCGCATGAGCCCTAAAAGGATCTTGCTACCCCATCTGACGTATAGAGGCTATGAAGCAGAACTGGTGAAATGTTATTCAAGTCAATTTACAACACTTTTGAAGCATGCATCGCCTTTTTTTGTTGCTAATGAATGTTCGAAAGGTTAGCATGAAGACGATACTTGCTGAATAATTTTTTAATCTTTTGATCTGACACAAGATGGCAGCTGTAAGAACTGACTTGCACATAATCAGTAATCTTCCCAACAAAGTATGATCAGGATGATTGAGGTATGATTGTAAAGCCAGTAGAAGGAGGTCAACTCAATGGCAGTTTGACTGCAGTCCTGTGCTTTCTCCTACAGTTTATCACAAAAGTGAGTACACCCTTCACATTTTTGTAAATATTTTATTATAGATGGGACAACACTGAAGATCTGACACTGATACAATGTAAAGTAGTCAGTGTACAACTTGTGTAACAGTTTAAATTTGATGTCTCCTCTAAATAACACAACACAGCCATTAATGTCAAAACCGTGACAATGGCTAAATTGTGCCTAAATTGTCAATATTTTGTGTGGCCACCATTATATTCAAGCACTGCCTTAAATTTCTTGGGCATGGAGTTCACTAGAGCTTTATAGTAACCACTGAAATCCTCTTCCACTCCCCCATGACAACATCATAGAGCTAGTGGATGTTAGAGACCTTGTGCTCCTCCACCTTCCATTTGAGGATGCCACATAGATCTTAATAGGGTTTAGGTCTGGAGACTTGCTTGGCCAGTACAGCACCTTTACCATCAGATTTTTTAGTAAGGCAGTGGTCATCTTGGAGGTGTGTTTGGGTCCTTATCATGTTGGAATTCTGTTTGTGAAGGGAGGGGATCATGCTCTGCTGCAGTATGTCATATCGAATGGAGGGTCTGATCACTTATTGTTCCACTGCAGCATATTTAATTACCCCCTTTTTCCTACACTTGGTGTGTCACATTCGGTGAAACTACAGTTCCTTTTAATATTTTTTATTTCATATTTCTATTTTATTTTTTATTTTTTCACTCACGAATTTAGAATTTCATATAATTTATTCCATTTATCATATTTTGACTTCTAGCCAATTATTAGCAGTAACTTAATTAATATACTATTATTATTGTGATTAATCATCCCTTATCTCTATTTATGTTCATACCTCTCCACTTAAAGGGATCCTGTCAGGTGCAATATACACCCAGAACCACGAGCTGTGCTGGGTGTATTAGTAATTCCTATCTAATTGTCCCTGTATACACTAGCATAGATAAAGAGATATATGAAAAGTATTTCTAAAGATCCCATATGATATGCTAATTAGCGCATACTAACATGCTAATGAATGCGCAGTGACGCAGCACATACCTCACTCTTCATGGCAGCCGGCTGAGGATGAATACACTCTGCATATGATCTGGAGTCCCCTGGACTTCCTATCATGCGCACTAAACTGATGCCGGGTGTAAGCTTCCCAGCTTCAGTAAGGTATAGTGCACATGACCATAAGTGCTCAGGACTACGGATCATGCATCGTGCGCATCTATCTTCCGCCGGTCGCCATCAAGACTGAGATATGTTCGCGGTCGCTGCACATTCATTAGCATGTTAGTTCACCCACAGGGGCATGCTAACATGCTATGTGGGTCGACTAGCTAAGGGAACAATTGCCCTCGGGACTAGTCCCCGGCCTCATTAGCATATAATATACAATCTTTAGAAATACTTTTTCTAAAGATCCCTTCATTTATGCTAGTTTATATAGGGATGATTAGGCAGGGATTAGAAATATTTACCCAGAACTGCCTGTGGTTCTGAATGCATATTGCACCTGACAGGTTCCCTTTAGGCCTCTGCCACACTTACCACACTTACGTGACAAAGGGTTACATTTTTGTCACGTACGTGTTAAAGGGGTGGTTTTGTCCCCGTGTGCCGTTTTTGTGGCACGTACGTGTTCTCCGTGTGTTATACATTATAACACACGGAGAACGGAAAGTCCCACCTACCTGCATCATCCGGCGCTGTCTGTGGTGCTGAATGACAGCGTCCGGCCAAAGCCACGCCCCGCTGATGCTGCGTCCGGCCCCCAGTGAAGGAGAAGCGTTGTTCAAAATCACTGGGGGAAGGATGCAGGGGACAGCTGCGGCAGAGACTGCAGGTATGGTGGAGGTGAGTATGTGTTTTTATTATTTTTACACTGACACGTGTCTTTCTCCGGCGCGTGTCACACGGGCCTGCATCCACACTACATCCGTGTGGTACGGGTGCCGGCCGTGTGACACCCGTGCTGCCGGAGCAACACTGACATGTCAGCGGTTTTAAAAAATGGACACACGTAAGTAAGGAACGGACACACGTTCCGTTCCTGAATACTTACGTGTGTCCAAAACAATAACAATACATAGGACCACGTGGGCCCGTGTCTCCGGTATGTGAAAAAAAAAGGCACACGTACCGGAGGCACGGATGTGTGACGGAGGCCTTAAACAAGATGCAGAGCCGACCATTGACTGATTCAGTAATACAGTATACTATGTTTAAATAATCTTCCCTTTCCTGTATAACATTTAATATGTCTGATTTCCTAAGTTGTTGACACTTACTACAACCCCATATATCTATTATGATTCCTGTACACGCAGTGCTCAGTGTGTTTCTCTTTGTAGTATCTGCTTTGTTCCTGTTTGGTTGATTGAACATATATAGTTTTTCCTTGTCTGCACGTTCACTTGTTTTACTTGTGATACGTCTTTTGGACCGATATGTATTACCTTAGATGGTTTTTCTGTCTTTACAGTGATAATGTCGCGGGCGGGGAGGAGGGTGTCAGCACACTACGCTCGCCCCCTTCTGCTCGGGTCCGGCGGCCGCTGCTCAGTGGTGGCTCGAGCCGTAGGCCGGATCCCGGGGGTTTCTCGAGCGACACTCCTCGCCCGTGAGTGAAAGGGGTTTGTTGGGTGCGGGGATTGTTATAGTTCGTGACGCCACCCACGGTTGTGGTGATTTCACCACCGCTGCTCAATGCGGGGATCCCGGGGATGGTGATGCGGAGCAGCCAGGTGTTGTGTTGCCCCTCCGTGGGCAGGGGTTGGTGATCCCGGGGCCCGGTGATGGTTTGTGAGGTGCGGGGCCTGGTGGGCGCAGGGACGCGGGGGCAGCGCTGTGCCTTGCGGCACTGTGGTACTCACTCAGCCTGAGACACGGACACAGTTTGTACGGTAAACCAAACGGCTGGTAGGACGGTCCCACAGACGGCTGCACCTGCACTCCCGGTAGGTGACGGTGATGTCCCTCTTCCTTGCACCTATGGTTGACTTGTGGTAGCGGTGGATTCCCTCCGGTTACCCGCTCCCCGACTACAATCTGGGCCGGAGGAGCTCTACACTTTGCCCGCAGGCACTGGCCCTGAGAAACTGGTGCCTTGGCGGTGGCGATGTCTCTCTGCTTCAGGTTGAGCTGTTGCCTTCAATCGGGACTTGGTTGCTGGGGGATCTGCGTCCCCTTCACTGACGGATTCGGCAAATTTGGCGACTCCTAGCCTTGCCGGGGTCCGAGAGGCCCCTGCCCTGGTGCTGACTGTCCTTCGGAACACTGCTCCAGACCACCGGGCACACAGCCAACGGGGTCCTTCCAGGAACTTCCAAACGGTCCCCCTCCAGACAGTCACCGCCGTCGCTGACCTTGCTGTTCTGGCCCTACACAAAGCTGGACCCTTCAGGCTTTCTTTCCTTCTTGTCACCTCACTTGCTTTCCTCCTTTACCACTTTTCTACTTTCACTGCTTGTTTACTCTTGCCCTCCCCGGGCTACTCTCCAGCTCTTCCCTGAGCTGACTGCCTGGTACTTCCCGCCTCCAGAGCTGTGATCTCCTTGGTGGGCGGAGCCAACCACCTGGCCCACCCCCTGGTGTGAATCATCAGCCTCTGGAGGAAGGCAACAAGGATTTGTAGTTTAGCTGTGATGTGCCTACCTGGAGTGTGGGGTGTGGTGGTGTTGTGACCTGTGACCCCTGGCTTGCCCAGGGCGACACATTCCCCCTTAGCAAAATGCAGACCGTCCGCGGGCTGCCGTCCTACACCGGTTTTATTTTTCTGAAAAAGGGGTAACAAGGTTAAGCAAACATTTATAACATTTTTAATAACTTCTTCCCAAGACGGGAGGCACATTTACTTTTAACGTTGCAACGGTTTACGGTTACGGTTTCCGCTCTCTCCCACCCAAGTAACCTGGCCCTGATGCTGCCCCTAAAACCCAGGCAGCACCCCTTGACCCACAGTCCAGCACACGGTACCCGAGCGGGATCTGTCCTGCCCTCCAGAGGGTAGCCACCGGTTCCTTTGGCGGCTGGGCCCTGGCCTGCTCTGCTCAGGGCCCTCCCTCCAACCTGCCTCTCCGGAGACGGCATGCGGAAAACGGTAACGGTAACCAACATATTTACAAGCCACTAACGTCTGTGGTTGCCCTGCAAGTTCACGGGCTTGTCCATGGATAGTCCCCATGCATTTTTAAACGGTCCCCACGGGGACAACGGTGCCGGCTCCAGCCGGTTGCAAATCAACAAACAAATCAGGTGAACTTCGGATCATTTTCATTTTCATCATTTTTCAAACTTTTCAAACAAACAACCACTCCTTCACATTTGCGGACCCCTTTTACTCATAGAACGGTCTCCCTGTACCTAAGTGGGGGTCTACCTAGGTTGGAACGGGTGGACCTTCGGGGCCCGGTGTCAGTGTTGCTAGACAGTGGGGTAGAGGGAACAATCGGTTCCTCCTCCCTGCTATAGTGTGGAGCAGGCGGAGGTGTAGGGGGGCTGGGTACAGGTTCATCCCTGGGCACTGGCACTGGTTCTGGCTCACGGTTAACCGCTTCCACTACTTCTTCATCCACGGGTTGTGGGAACAGTATCACTGGAAGTATCACCGCGCCGTTCTGTGTAGGCCAGTTTGCTGGGAAGTCACCCATCACAGTGTGGATTACCTCTGCCGCCTTTTCCACTGGTGGAGGAACCGGTACTTCAGCCTCGGCCTTCAACGCTGGGGGGCATTTTTTTAGATGGTCCCGAGAAACGGTGGCCAGGGTACCCCCTTGGTCACGACTGATCTGGTAGGTCTTCCCATCGTCCCACTCTGTGGGTTGTATGACGTAAGGGACTTGCTCCCACTGATCATCCAGTTTGTGGGCTTTCCTCTTCCGTTTCAGCACCACATCTCCTGGCTGGAAAGGACCTGCGGGTGCCTTCTGATTGAACTGGTGCTCTTGCTGTTCTCGACTCCGACTGAGGTTTTTCTCCACATACTCCTGGATTTGCCGGTATTGGGCCCTCCTCCGACTTTCCCACTCTGCCGTTGAAGGGAGTGCCTCCGGGGCCTCCAACCCCATCTCCAGATCCACCAGCAGGCGGCCAGGACGAGCCCTCATCAGATACGCTGGGGTGCACTTCGTCGAGCTGGACGGGATATTATTGTACATGTCGACCAAGTCGGGTAACTTTTCTGGCCACATGTTCCGTTCTTCCAGCGGTAGCGTCTTGAGGAGCCCCAGGACCAAATGGTTCATTTTCTCGCACATGCCGTTGGTCTGGGCGTGGTACGGAGTGGTCCGGATCTTCTTGCAGCCGTACAACTGGCAGAATTCGTGAAACACTTCTGCTTCAAAAGCCGGGCCTTGGTCAGTCAGCACCTTCTCGGGGTACCCATGGGGTCGGCAAAAATAGGCCTGGAACGCTCGAGCAGCGGTTCGACCAGTCAGGTCCTTAACGGGGACTACCACCATAAATCTTGAGTAGTGGTCTACCATGGTCAAGGCGTAGGTGTATCCACTTCGGCTAGGGGTGAGTTTGACATGGTCTAGGGCGACCAGCTCCAGCAGCTGATGGGTGACTATGGGATGTAACGGTGCCCTCTGGCTAGTCTCGTCCTTTCTTTTCAGCGTACAAGGACCGCACTCTCGGCACCAGGCTTCCACCGATTCACGCATCCCACTCCAATAGAACCGCTCCCTCAACAGCATCTCCAGCTTCTTCCACCCGAAGTGGCCAGCACCATCATGGTATGCCTGTAGGACAGTAGCGACATCAGCTTGAGGAACGATTAACTGGCATATTTTCTCATGGGTCTTCGGGTTGATCAGCTCACGGTACAGCCTCCCTTGGTGTAGGTAAAGCCGTTTCCGTTCTTTCCACAAGCGTTGGGCTTCGGCTGGAGCGGCAGGGTCTATTCCCATAGCACCTTGTTCCACCAGGGTCTTGACAAGGCGGACAGCCGGCGCTTGGTCCTGGGCGTCCTGCCACTCTTGACTGGGCCGCGGGTCCAGATCCACCCTTTGCTGACATACTTGTACCCTCTCAGTAGGCGGCGGGTGAAACGCAGGCAACTCAATCTCCTCGAGGTCGTCATCCTCGCACCCCTCTTCTGACAAATGGGGCATCCGGGAGAGTGCCTCTGCATTGATGTTGACACGACCAGCTCGGTACTTTATGGTGAAATCATAGTGGGCTAACCGGGCTACCCACCGCTGCTCCAGCGCGCCCAACTTGGCCGTGTTCAGGTGAGTCAGCGGATTGTTGTCCGTGAATGCGGTGAATTTTGCTGCCGCCAAATAGTGACGGAACCGCTCCGTGATAGCCCACACCAACGCCAGTAGCTCGAGCTTGAAGGAGCTATAGTTCTCAGGGTTCCTTTCAGTCGGCCGGAGTTTTCGGCTGGCGTAGGCAATCACCTTCTCCTTTCCATCCTGGAGCTGGGATAGGACCGCTCCTAGCCCCACGTTACTGGCGTCCGTGTGGAGGATGAATGGGCGCCCATAGTCAGGGTACGCCAGGACCTCTTCTCCGGTCAGGGCCGCCTTCAACTGGCAAAAGGACTCCTCATGCTTGTCCTCCCACGACAGTGGGGCTCCGATGGGTCTACCACCTTTGGTCTGTCCCACGAGGAGATCTTGCATGGGGGCAGCCATCTTCGTGTACCCCTTTATAAAGCGCCGATAGTACCCCACCAGACCCAGAAACTGCCTTACCTCCCTCACTGTAGTTGGTCTCGGCCAGCTTTGGATGGCAGTGATCTTCTCAGGGTCGGGGGCGACACCATCCGCACTCACCACATGCCCTAGATACTGCACCCTGGGTTTCAGCAGGTGGCATTTTGAGGGCTTCAACTTCATCCCGTACTTGGCAAGGGACGCGAACACCTCGGCCAGGTGCTCCAGATGGGCTTCATACATCTGGGAATAAACAATCACATCATCCAAATACAGCAGGACGGTCTCGAAGTTTAAATGTCCCAGACAGCACTCCATCAACCGTTGGAAGGTCCCAGGGGCATTGCACAGCCCAAACGGCATGCTATTGAATTCGCAGAGCCCCATCGGGGTGGTGAAGGCGGTCTTCTCCCGGTCCTCTGGAGCCACGGCCACTTGCCAGTACCCGCTGGTGAGGTCAAGGGTCGAGAAGTAGTTTGCAGTCCTCAGTGCGGCCAAAGACTCTTCAATACGCGGTAATGGATAGGCATCTTTATGGGTTATCTGGTTGATCTTCCGGTAGTCCACACACATCCGCATGGTACCGTCCTTCTTCTTAACCAGTACCAACGGAGCGGCCCAGGGACTACAGCTATCCCGAATAACCCCCGCCTCCTTCATATTCCTCAACATATCCTTGGCACACTGGTAATGTGCAGGGGGAATAGGTCTGTACCTCTCTTTGACAGGGGGATGTTCACCTGTGGGAATGTGGTGTTGGACCCCCTTGATCTGCCCGAAGTCTAGGGGGTGCTTACTGAAAACCTGTTCGTACTCCTGCACCACCCTGTGTACCCCTGCCCTGTGATGTGTAGGGGTATCATCAGTGCCTACATGTAGCTGTTGGTGCCACTCTTTTATGTCCCCCTGGGGTGGGGGAGTGTTGGTGGCAGGTTGGGGTGTGGATGGGCTGGCTTCATGGATAGTGTGAGGGTCCAGGGTAAGCAGCTTGGCAATGGTGGCATACCGGGGAAGCCTGACTTCTTCCTCCCCACAGTTCAACACTCTCACAGGCACTCTCCCTTTCTTCACATCCACCACCCCTCGGGCGGCCATTACAGTGGGCCAGTGCTCGGAAGGCATGGGCTCCATCATTGCGGGGTAGTCACGCCCCTGAGGCCCTACTGCTGCCCTACACCAGATCATCATCTCGCTCCTAGGGGGCACAGTCAATGGAGCAACATCCATCACTCTCACTCCACCAATCTCCCCTCCAGTTGAGCTTACATGCTGGCGGTACATCAGGGCACGGATTTCACGCTGCACAGCCCTCTGCCGGCTCCCTGCCGCTGTGGCGGCCAGCTGTTGCAATAGGGTCAACACATCAGCCATGCAGTGTTCCATCACATTGGTTCCCAGCACTATCTTCGGGTTATGATCACTGGGTTCATTCATGATCACAATCATACCCTGGTGTTGTAGTTCAGCTTGTCCCACTGTCATAGCCACTTGTTTATACCCCACCTGGGTCAATGGAAGTCCATTAGCGGCTATCAACGTTATGCTATTGTCTGGGGGCGCCAGCTCGTCTACGGCCCAATACCGCTGGTACAACTTGTACGGTATAGTAGTTACCTGTGATCCAGTGTCCAAGAGAGCCATCACTGGTATGCCGTCCACAGCCACGGGGATGATAGGGCGGGTCCCGATATATCGGTCTCGCCAGTCCGGGGGGCCACGATGTTCTACTCCTGAGGATTGGCCCGGGGCCCCAGGGGTTGCTCGTTTAACGGGCACTGTCGGTAGTAATGGCCCGGCTTACGGCACTTGTAGCAGATTGGAGGTCTGCTCCGCGGGTTATTAGCACTTCTCTGCTGCATCCAGGGAACATCCTCGGGACTGTCAGCAAGCTGTATCTGCGCTGGAGGCTGAGATCTGGTCAAAGGTTGCAGTGCAGCAAGGATTTTGGCAAGGTCTCCGTCCATGCGACGGACCTGGGCTGCCAACTCTTCGACTGTGCTGCTTGGGGCTGCAGGCATTACAGAGGTTGGTTTGGCTGAGGCCGCCACAACAGGAGCTGTCTCGATGGGCCACGGGACGGGTTCCAGAACTTCAGCAGCCGGGGGCTGGAGTGCTTTGATAGCCCGCTCTTTTAACACAGCAAAGTCCACATCAGGGTGTTCCAGGGCCCACAGCCGGAGTTGTTTACGATCCTCAGGGGACCTCATCCCCTGCGCAAATTGCTCCACCAGCATCTTGTTGCTATCCGCCTCATTAATAGAGTTCACCCGCTTCAGCGTGCGGAGGGCGGTCTGCAGACGTAGAGCATAGTCCCGAATGCTATAAAACTGGTAAAACTGCATCCTCAGCTCAGCTTCAGTCCGGGTCTCGAAGGCAGTCTGTAGCTTCTCAAAGATGGTGGCTACAGAGAGCCGGTCCCCCTCAGCCCAGGTCTCCGCTTCCTGCTCCGCCGCACCGGTTAGCTGGCCTAGCACTATCGCCGCTCGTTGCTTATCAGTCAGGGGGTACAGCTCCAGCAACGGGTTAAGCTTTTTCCGGAAGGCCTGTAGGGCATCCGGTTTCCCATCATACTGCGGTAGCCAGGCAGCTCCGGGTGCATAGGGCAAGGAAAACGGCATGACCTGAGCGAGCGCGGGGGTCGCGGCACCTCCCGCCGGTACAACCGGGGCTTGGGCAGGCCCATTCCCATCCGCGGGTGCCGCTGCGGCTGCGACCACCGCTCCTCCAGCGGCTCCGTCGGGCGCAGACATCTTGTTTTCGTCCCCCTTAGCTCTTTCCGGCCCCTCCTCTCTCGGGGCGGGGTTTTGGCCTTTGCGCCTCTACTGCTCGAGAAGACGCTCGAGCGGGAACTCTTCGCGCCAAAGATGGCGGCTTCTGAAATTTTTCTGCCGGATACCTCCGGCGGTAACAAGGCGCACCTCTACCAGACGGCAGAGCGGTAAGATCCTGTTCGTGACGCCAAGTTGTCGCGGGCGGGGAGGAGGGTGTCAGCACACTACGCTCGCCCCCTTCTGCTCGGGTCCGGCGGCCGCTGCTCAGTGGTGGCTCGAGCCGTAGGCCGGATCCCGGGGGTTTCTCGAGCGACACTCCTCGCCCGTGAGTGAAAGGGGTTTGTTGGGTGCGGGGATTGTTATAGTTCGTGACGCCACCCACGGTTGTGGTGATTTCACCACCGCTGCTCAATGCGGGGATCCCGGGGATGGTGATGCGGAGCAGCCAGGTGTTGTGTTGCCCCTCCGTGGGCAGGGGTTGGTGATCCCGGGGCCCGGTGATGGTTTGTGAGGTGCGGGGCCTGGTGGGCGCAGGGACGCGGGGGCAGCGCTGTGCCTTGCGGCACTGTGGTACTCACTCAGCCTGAGACACGGACACAGTTTGTACGGTAAACCAAACGGCTGGTAGGACGGTCCCACAGACGGCTGCACCTGCACTCCCGGTAGGTGACGGTGATGTCCCTCTTCCTTGCACCTATGGTTGACTTGTGGTAGCGGTGGATTCCCTCCGGTTACCCGCTCCCCAACTACAATCTGGGCCGGAGGAGCTCTACACTTTGCCCGCAGGCGCTGGCCCTGAGAAACTGGTGCCTTGGCGGTGGCGATGTCTCTCTGCTTCAGGTTGAGCTGTTGCCTTCAATCGGGACTTGGTTGCTGGGGGATCTGCGTCCCCTTCACTGACGGATTCGGCAAATTTGGCGACTCCTAGCCTTGCCGGGGTCCGAGAGGCCCCTGCCCTGGTGCTGACTGTCCTTCGGAACACTGCTCCAGACCACCGGGCACACAGCCAACGGGGTCCTTCCAGGAACTTCCAAACGGTCCCCCTCCAGACAGTCACCGCCGTCGCTGACCTTGCTGTTCTGGCCCTACACAAAGCTGGACCCTTCAGGCTTTCTTTCCTTCTTGTCACCTCACTTGCTTTCCTCCTTTACCACTTTTCTACTTTCACTGCTTGTTTACTCTTGCCCTCCCCGGGCTACTCTCCAGCTCTTCCCTGAGCTGACTGCCTGGTACTTCCCGCCTCCAGAGCTGTGATCTCCTTGGTGGGCGGAGCCAACCGCCTGGCCCACCCACTGGTGTGAATCATCAGCCTCTGGAGGAAGGCAACAAGGATTTGTAGTTTAGCTGTGATGTGCCTACCTGGAGTGTGGGGTGTGGTGGTGTTGTGACCTGTGACCCCTGGCTTGCCCAGGGCGACACAATAACACTATGCTGGGTTCCTCTGCTTCTGTGTTCCAGCTGACACGTTCTTTTTCCTCCTAGGCATTGTTCACAGACAGCGATATGTGTTGATATATTTATATCCTTGGATTTATGGTTTGGTGGCATACTTGAGATCTCACTACAATATTTTTGCACCGATTTGTGTTACCCAATACTGTATGTCTGGTTTTTCGGCTTTCTGTTAAGAGATAACGCTGTCCTTCCTTTTCTGGTTCTGTGCTATATATGACACTTTCATATTCCTTTATCTACTGTCTAATGTATTGACAGTGATATGTATTTAACATTTTTGGTGCAAGTATTTTACACCGTTAGATTATATTATTCGGTGGCTTGGTTTCGATCTCATCATAATGTCTCCCAGGGCCACCACAAGGAATTTCAGATCCCCATACTGGCAAAATTTTGGGGCCCCCTTGAGACCCTGCCTAGGCTCCACCCCAGCTACGCATCCACCCCTCAACCATTCCACAGCCTCACCACCACTCTTGGAAAGACGCGTGCGTGTATGTGTACCGCCACACGCTCGGCTGCAGCCGAGCCGCTCGGATCCGGGCTCGCTGGTGGGTGGCTCGAGCGTCTCCAGAGCCGGGGAGCCCTGTGGTGACTTTGATCTGAAAGGGGCTTGCGGTTTAGGGGACGTAGGTGTACGGCCGGAGCTGTGGTTAAGTTCGTGATGCCACCCACGGGATGTGGTGAAGGTAGACAACACCGCTGCAGTTACGGGGCACCCAGGGGAGCTGTTATGCAGCAAGTTGTTAACCCCTCCGTGGGCAGGGATGGTGGCCCCGGGACCCATTGGTGAAGTAGTAGTTGGGCGGCGCAGGGAGATGGGCAGCCGGAGGGCACTGATGTACTCACGATTAGTAACACACTCAAGTCTCTGGTAAACCAAGTTGATGGTGGTCGGTGCCCGCAGCCGGCTGTGTCTGGTCCTCCACACGGTTGGTGGTATCTGCCTTTCTCCTGCACCGTGTTGTGTATTTGTGGGCTACCTGCGCTTCAGCGTCGGAAGTCCGCTCCCCGGCTTTGTGGATGTCGTGAGAGCCCTTTTGCCCGCAGACGCTGGCCCATGGAATCTCTCCGCCTTTGCGGTGGCTTTCTATCCCCCTCGTTGGGCTGTTGTCTTCAGTCGGGAATTTGGGTGGGAAAGGATCTATAGTCCAGACCGCAATCAGTTAATTAACTCAGTCCAGTGGCTTCTGGACCTCGTTTCAGGGTCTGAGTACCCCCCTTTGTGCTCCGGTTTCCGAGTCGGTTCCCCGGGTCGGTACCGGCGGGCCACTACCCTGTCCCGGTCCACCACAGTTCCACCGAGCCGTCTTCCCGGCTCCTGCAGGCTGAGGCCACCATATGCCTCCTAGCCAAAGATGCCCGGGCTCCAACCCTGGCACCTGTCAGACTGCTGCAGACCTGGGCACAGGCCTGCTTCCACTCTCCTTCACTCCTGTCAACTTGTCTGCTAACTACCAACTGCCAACTGACTGTTTTTCCGCCTCAGGCTCCCTGGACTCCTCGGTGGGAGTTCCAACCACCTGGCTCCGCCCCCTGGTATGTCCATCAAGCTCTGACGGAGGTGACTAGGTTTTAATGGTTGGATGATGACAGTTGCATAACACTTGGCTCACATTCTGCTGGAATGTAAGCCGAGTGTTATGCGAGTGTCATGCCACTGTACTGCGATCCTACGATTGCAGCACAGCCGTGGATGAAAGGGCGGGCGCTGCAGAGGAGAATTTGGCACCCCAGTGATCCGGTTGCCACATTAACATTGCCCTCCTCACAGGGGGTGATGCTATGCCTGGAAGCAAGAGGAGGGTCTACCATGCTAAGTACACCAGCACTCAGCACTTCCTACTCCAGACCAGAAGGGAGAGCTCAAGAACCCGGTTTGAGGGGGCTTTCCTATGCATTGTGGCCTGGAGGAGGAGTTAGGAACATAGGCACACACAAAAGTGAAACTAACAGAGCAGAGCAAGTCAGCAGTGGAGAGAAGACAGGCGCTGAGAAGAGAGCTGCGCCATAGCTCCCTCAGGACCACGTGCAGAGAACAGGGCAACAGAGCCCTAGGCTGCATGAGTACTAAAGTCCCACCAGCAGAATCCAAAGGGCAGGAGACTTCAGGTCTTCTGGCCCACAGACTGCCCGGAGCACAGCAGCATACTAGAGCCAGGAGCCGTGTTAGAAGAAGTGGCACCAGTAAAGGACTCGTGCTGCCTGCCATACGGGTGAGAACCAGAACCAACATAAGAAAGAGGGTCTCAGCGTAGCTTCAAGCCGTAGGGACTCACACATTACAGCGCAAGGTGGAAGGCCTACAACTCACCCGGCTAGGTGGATCCCCTCAATTGCTTCCAGGCTGACCAGACCTCTGTTACCTGCTGGACCAGTCTCCCGGGCCTGTACCATCAACTACCAAGTAAAAGGTAAAGGAAACTACAGCCCTTGTGTTGTCCAGTTATTACGGGCGTCCTCAGTCCTGCACCCCAACGTTAAATCCCTCCATCAATCACCTACTACTACCCCCATCCGCCCTGGGGCCCAGCTCTGACTGTGGAGAGCTATACCAACCAAGCTGCGTCACCCCATCTCATCTCATCTGCCCCAGAGGTCCCCGTCCAGCAGCGGTGGCACCTAACTTGCTGGATACCACAGGTGGGGTCACGAACTACCTTCTCCATCAGCATCCCTACTTGTATTGACACCGCCGGGGTCACGGAGCCGAGCCTTTCCATTGCAGCGTCCCAGAAACGGAACCACGACCCGGTAACGAGTAACCCCCGGCCCCAGTGCAGGCGTGTGAAGAGGGAAGGACTAATCTCCCTATTTCCTACACTGTCAGCTGATGCGATTCTCGCACTGAACTCACGTTACACTGGTGTAATGCAAGTGCAATGCGATATTTCTCTCGCACCCATAGACTTGTATGGGTGCGAGTGAAAATGAATCAAAATCCACCCGCAGCATGTTGCGATTGTTTTCTCGGTCTGATTAGGGCTCAGAAAAAAAAAACACTTGCTCATGGCAGATGCCCCATAGAGTAAAATTTGTCCAAGAGGAATGCGATTTTTTTTTATTGCATTCCACTCACTCTGTTTTACTCACCGTGTGTGCTCAGCCTTACACACAAACAGACACACACAGTCAAAAGTATTAGCACCCTTGAATTTGTTCCAGAAAATGAAGTATTTACCTAAAAAAATTAATAATACACCCCTACACCTCCCCTCTCCATAATACAACCTCTCCATAATATCTCTCCCACAATGCCCCATGTATAATATCCCCCCTCACACTCTGCCCCTCTGTATAATATCTCTCCCACACACACTGCTCCTCTGTAAAATATCCCCCACACAGTGCACCTCTGTATATTATCCCTCACATTTGGGTTCACGTACATTTTGGCAAACTGCAGACTAGCTTTTTTCTGTTTGTATGTTAACAGTGGGGTCCTCCTGGGTTTCTTGCCATAGAATTTAGTTTCACTTAAATGTCGACGAATAGTTGCTGAAACTGATGCCCGCTGAGTCTGCAGGACAGCTTGAATTTCTTTGCAACGTGATTGGGGCTCCTTATCCACCATCCGGATTATCCTGCATTGCAATTTTTCATCAATTCTTCTCTGTCACACAAATCCAGGGAGATATTTTTCAACAATTCTGGTTCTCAAGTTCTCAGACAGTTCTCTTCTCCACTTTCTGCTCTCCATGCTTTGTGTGGCCTACACAGACACACAAAGATTGAGTCAACTCTTTTATGTGGTTTCAGATTGTGATTTTCATAATGGTCATACCTATTACTTGCCACAGGTGATCTTGAACAAGCATCATATGGTTGAAACAATTTTTGGAAAGATGCTAACAATTTTGTCTGGCCCATTTTTAGGGGTTTATGTCCAATTTATTCCTGTCGCGCCTCCGGGGCTTTGGCGCCGCTCGTCACCTCGCCGCTTATCTCGGCGCCGCTCATCACCTACCGGCCCAGCCCCTGTGCACCCCGACCACGGCCGCCGCTCCCGCTCACCTCCCTCAGATTCCTTCACGTCCCACTCGGCGGTCCCTGCGCCTCGCTTTGTCCCGGGACTCTGCTTCCAGCCCTGCCCTCCTGCCTCATCTTCCCTGCGTCCTGCACTGTTCTCCGGCTCCCGAGTCTTGCACATGCTCACTAGGGCGCGCTCTCTCCCCTTCTCTTAAAGGGCCAGCATCTCTGAAACAGGAAATGGCTGAAAACAGGTACAGGGTATATAAGACTTCCTTTTACATGTGGGCGGTGCCTGTTCAATATGTACCAGTAGCCGTGTCTCTTGTGCTAGTGTTCAGGTCCCCTGTGTCTTGTGCCCAGGATTAACCCTGTCTCTGCCCGCAGATCCCGACTGTTGCCTGTGCGTATCCGGTCCTCCGGCTCTCAAGGGGAATCCCCGGTGTCTGACTGTTGTGGATCCTGTCATCTTCCTCCAGCCTGTACTCTTAACCGATCCTGGACTCCACCCGGTATCGCCTGACTTCACCCTCACTGGTCCTGGATTCTATTTGCCATCTCCAGTCGGCACCTGTACCCGGTTCTTCTCAGTCCACGTCTTTCCTTGGACCCACCTCCATATCCTGTGTGGACACCTTCGGACGCTATCCCGCAACGCTCCCGCATCTAGGCTTTCTGGGGAGATTGCCAGACAGCCCCTGTATAGGGGTTCGCTCCTGGTGGTCTCCTTGGGGGAGTCCAGTGCGCGGTCCCGTGGATCCTCCTCTGCACCGAACATTACAATTCCTTTGCTTTTTTTGTTTTTTTTTGTCGTTCTAATGTACACAAAGAAAGTAAACATGTGTATAACAAAACATGTGTAATTGCAAGCCCGAAATTCATGGTGTCAAGCCAAATTAGACATGGCCACCATGAATTTATAGTACACAGTAAAAAAAAAAACCTCAACAATGTAAAAAATTTTTTATTAGAAATAAAAAAAAAAAAAATTAGAAACTGCTAAGTCTGACATAGTCCACAGGGAGAGCCATATCAGCTCTCCTTCATCACTCTGTGCAGACAAGCGTCTATGCAGAATGAGAAGCAGGGAGAGCCATGTCAGCTCTGCTTCATTGCTCTGTACAGAGCGAGAAGCAGGCTGACGTGAGGGTATGATTCCACTTTCATATGACTCCTGCGAGTCTCGCATCGGTATCGCCCAGCATGGCACACACTCTCCTGACAGGAGCGCCTCAGCTGCATGGAAATACATGCAGCCGACCCACTCCTATCGGGAAAGTGTGCACCGTGCCAGGTGATACCAATGCGAGACTCGCACAGTGACAGTGAAAGTTCAATCGAGTCCATGGCTCATGGACGTGGGTAAACCCTGACGTCACTGCGAAAACGAACGAAAACACCCAAAGACTGCCAAGTGACAAGCAATGCAGTGAATACCCTTAGAAGTTAATGATCAGACCCAGAAACAGAAGCAGCTAGGAGACAGAGTCTGCAGGATGCGTCGCGGGAGCGGTCAGTATAATCATAACGTTTATTATTAACTATATTCTTTCTTTTACAGCCCCCCCCTCTCCTATCCCATAACAGTAAAGTCCAAGTTCAGGGTTTATCTCAGAACTCGAACATTACAAAAAGCTCGGGCGAGTCTACCGAACACGAAAATCGGGGGGGGTTCGCCCATCACTACTCACCACCCTTCCTGTCAAATGTATAGGTTAGTTGTTTTGGATTTCTTTATATTGTGCAAATATTTCTGTGTTAATTTTTTCCAGTTTTAAAATAGGCAATATGAGGCAAAGCAATATAGATGTTACTCAATATGAGACTCTATTAGGTAAATTGTAGCAAGAAGTTCTGTTTCTGCCATTTAAAAAATACTTAAATGCCGCCATCATGTCTTTTCAAGTATCAACCTCATATGAAGAAACAAAGAAACAAGATGGTAATTCCCAAAATAAAAGGTTTCTCTTAAACCTAAACATTTCTTTAATCACATGCCAATAATGGCTAATATGGTTATAAAATGTACAATCCCCTTTAGAAATTTTGAGTTTAATCCATTTTGGATATCATTGTTTAAGTCATATAAAAAAACAAAACACTTTTAGGCCCGTTTCACACGTCAGTGAAAAACAGTGACGTTCTTCACTGACGTGTAAAACACGCCCATGTCCCTCCGTGTGCCGTGATTCACGGCACACGTGGGTTGTCTAAGTGCAATCCGGGCTCCGTTCTCCGTGGCCCGTGATTGCACTTAGAAATCAACTCACCTGTGCCCGCTCCCGCTGTCCTTGGTGCTGATCGCTCCCACGGTGCAGCATCCGGCCGGCACTGACCCCCGCAGCAGCTGCTTCCGGGTCGGCTGTGTCGTGCATCATGAATATGCGCGACAATAATGAGCCGGCTCAGAAGCAGCAGGCAGAACGGGCTGCAGAGAGCGACGCTGGAGCCGGGTGAGTAAAAATGCTTTTTATTTTAGAAGCACGTTTTTTTCTGGCACGTGTTTCACGGATCACACCATAGTGTGGTTCGTGGGACATCCGTGATGCCAGAAAAAAATGGACATGTCACCGTGCGGCAATCACGGACACGCATGCACGCTGCACGGAGACACGTTCAGTGACAAACCACTGATGTGTGAGCAGACCCATTCATTATAATGGGTCTGCGTATGTCAGTGATTCTGGTACGTTTAAAAAAAAGCACAAACGTACCAGAATCACTGACGTGTGAAACAGGCCTAACAGTGATAATGGAGACCTTTTTAAGTAATATGCGTACTACTTGGAAATCTTTAGTATGGGGAACAGTGAGTGTTATAAGTTCTCGAAATTTAAACAATTTAATTAACAGAGTATATAATGCAAATGTAGGTAAAATGACTGATGTAGCAAATCCAAAGACCTTACACTAAAGTGGCTTTCAAGTGTCAAAATTTTATAACAAATAGCTACAGACAAAAAATTTAAATGAAAGTTTTATTTCACGGGATACATTTTGTAGTTACAGGACAGAATGAGGTAAATAATTGGCAAGTATTCCAAATAACCAAATAAATCATAGTTACATAGAAATTGCAATATAAAGAAGTAAAAGAAGTGGAGTTATGGAAATTACAGGATGGATAGACAATGATATGATATCTTAATGATATGCAAATGATGACAGAAATGGAATTTTCAAAACATATCAATTTCTTTAGTATTGAGTATGAGCATTACGAGTAGAAATACACATTTACAGACTTTGGCTTCCTATCAATAAGGTTATTAATGACTGTCTGAGGAATGTTCTGACACGATTACAGGGTTGCCAACCGTTCAGAAATTCCAGGACTGTCTGTAAAAATAAAGCACCTTTTGCCCCGTCAGGGAAAAAAATTAAGGTGTCCATAATATTTTGTAAACTGAAGAAACATCCAGATTATCTTGGCTGTAATAATCATCATCTAAAAGTACCATCACACATAACGAGATCGCTAGCGAGATCGCAGCTGAGTCACGGTTTCTGTGACGCAGTAACTATCCCGTTAGCGATCTTGTTATGTGTGACCTCTACCAGCGATCAGGCCCCTGCTGTAAGATCTCTAGTCGTTGCAGAATGGTCCAGGCCATTTTCTTCAAAGGCGATGTCCTGCTGGGCAGGACACATCGCTGTGTTTGACACTGTGTGACAGGGTCACAGTGACTACTGAGATCGTAATACATTGTTCCTGCATCGCTGGTAAGAGCTGACTGTGTGACATCTCACCTGCAACCTCCCAGCGACTTACCTGCGATCTCTATCAGGTCGCATCGTTTTTGGGATCGCTGGTAAGTCGTTGTGTGTGACTGGGCCTTTACAGTTCACAATGAGTGCAGCTTATGCCTTTGTGAAGCCCCACAGGTGTTGTGTCGGTGCATTACCTTCAGGGACTCCACGTGGGATGGTCTGGTCACAGGTAGGGAACCTTCGCTTTAGGATTTTCGTGACACCACTCTCGGCATTATGGTCAGGGGACCGCCACTGCAGGTTAAGGGACGCCTGGGGTTGTTGGTAAGTGCAGTTAGATGGTGTGGCCCCCCGAGAGAAGGGCTTTCTTCCTGGATGTCCTCCTGGTAAATGTGCTCTTACATCTCTTCTGCTTACAAATATGCCTTCCTTCATTCCAGGTGCAACAATAAACCCGTATCCCGATTTCAAACTGAAGTCTTCCACTACACCACGGCAAAAGGATCCTCTTTCCTGGTGGCGGGCTCTTCTCAGGGATTGCTTGTCTTCTAGATTCCGGGCTGTCAGCTCCTCTCTCTTTTTCTGTTCTGGGGACTTTGGCGTAGGGAAAGGCTTTGCTCTGCGGCGGTGTGCTCTACTTGCAGGGTTCTTGGTGACTGCAGGCTCCCAGACTACGTACATGCTTGGGGCCAGAACTGTCAGCTCTTCATCAGCAGAGGGTGTTGGGCTCTCCTCATCCCAGCGGGCATATGGCAACATTTCAGGCTCTGAGCCCCCTTCAACTTCACAGGGTGCTGCGTCGTCCTCCTGCTGTTCTGGGTTTTCCGCTTCAGCCTTCAGGCCTCCCCTTCCCCTTAGTTCTTCTGAGCACTCCTCTGATGGCAGTGCTGGGGATAGGCTTTCATCAGCAGGCCAGGGTGGTGGGCCTTCAGCCGAGGGAGTCACTGAAAACACTCTGGGTGAGCGCCAGGGGAGCAGATAGCGGTTCACCATTTCCTTGGGGAACCGCGCCTCCAAATCCGCTTTAAACTTCAGATACTCTGGATCTTCTCTTTCCGGCAGGGACGTGGGACCCGGTTCCTTGGACTGGGGAGTGGTGTCTGCTCTGGCCTTGCAGGCCGGGATAGATGGCCTTGCGGCCTGGTCTTGGCGGGCCGAGCCTGATGTGGCTGTGGTCTGGTCTTGGTGGGCCGGGCAGGGCTTCACTGCGGCGGCCTGGTCTTGGCAGGCCAAGCCTGGCGTGGCTGTGGTCTGGTTTTGGCGGGCCGATCAGGGCATCGCTGCTGCGGCCTGGTCTTGGCGGGCCGAGCAGGGCATTGCTGCTGCGGCCTGGTCTTGGCGGGCCTGGGTCAGCGTCGCTCCTGCGGCGTGGATGAGTGTCGCGGCCGCGGCGGGATCTTGGCGGGCCGGGCAGCGCATCGCTGCGGTGACCTGAGCTGGACGGGCCGGGCTGGGCGTCGCTGCTGCGGCGTGGTCTTGGCGGGCCGGGGATGACATGGCGGCGGTCTGGGCTTGATAGGCTGGGCGTCACTGCCTCTGGGGCCTCCGCGGGGACCGCGGGCTTTGCAGCGGGGGATTGATGCACTCGTGCGGGCAGGGGCAACACAGGACTCACCCAGGCTTGGCATGATTGGAGTCCGAGTAGTCGCCGCTTGGCACGTCACTTGACTCTCCATCCACTTCTTGTGGGCCCAGGTGACTCCAGCCATCTCTCGGAGCTCTGCGCATCCTTCCCGGATCTGTTGCATCACCTTCACCTCCAGCCTTTCACACTACTGATCCAGCTCCCAGTCCCACCAGGCAGCGGAGCCTAGCTCTGGGTCGCTGTGTGTGAACGCCATTTTCTCTGCACGATCTTCTCTCAGCAGCAGGCTTGTGGCTTCCTCTCCTTCCCGCCGCCTCTGCACACCTCCGCTCTCATCACTTGCGAGGTCAGGACTCTGCAGGGGTTCTCTGGGTAGCCACACCTCTTCGTGGGCGGTAACTTCTTCTAGCGCGGGCTCCTGTTGTTCTTTGGCGCGCTTTTCATGTTGGCAATATGGCAGCGCTTCCAATTTTTCAAGCGGACCGCCCATGCACATGGTCCCCTGTCTTAACAGGTCTAGTCCTTATCCTGTTCGTGACGCCAGTTGTGAAGCCCCACAGGTGTTGTGTCGGTGCATTTCCTTCAGGGACTCCACATGGGATGGTCTGGTCACAGGTAGGGAACCTTCTCTTTAGGATTTTCGTGACGCCACTCTCGGTATTACGGTCAGGGGACTGCCACTGTAGGTTAAGGGACGCCTGGAGTTGTTGGTAGGTGCAGTTAGATGGTGTGGCCCCCTGAGAGTAGGGCTGGCCCCAGGGCCCGTTTTGAGTGGGTGGAACAACAAGGCGCAGAATGACTCAAACACAGTCCAGGCAGTCTTTCAGGGTTTTTACTCACAGTTGATGGTAGGGTGAGTAACCCAGGCGTAGCTGGGATGAACCAGGCTGGAACCAGGTATCCTTCCGGCTGGCTGATGAGGGTGACAACCAACTCGCCTTCCTAGCCCTGTGTGTTTTGGGGTGACCCCTACTTGAAGCCCTGCTGGGGTCGCCCAGGGAGGTTGCTGATGCCTCTCTCCCCTTCTTTTGGCCCGTTTGCTTGTAGCCTGGACCAGGTCACTCCGGCTGCTTGCCTCCTGTGAACTATGGGCCCTCTCTTCGCTACGTGGCTCCGGACTCTGTGGTGGTATGGTGTGGGTCTGAAGTGCCCCCGCCGGGAGGTTTGGCAGGAGAAAATTGAATAAATCTCTGCGACGGTAAACAAAAGTCAGAGTCAATTGCTGCAGTTCCAGGTGTCTTTACTCACTCTTTGTGCTGTGCCGCTCACCCGGATAGTACTGGTCACCCGCTGTGATGGGCTCCGTCGAACCCGAATCCCTTCAGAGGTCAGTTCGGTTTGGTGCTCGGTGAGTCCCTTCCTCCTAGTGCCGTGTGTGTTGGATCCCAATGGCTTAAAGCTACTTGGGGATGCCAGTTCGTCTCGAGTAGTACTTTTGTCCCTATTAGCAGGTACCGCTGCTCTGCAGTGGGGCTTGGTGCTGTCCAAGGCCCCGGATCCTATCTAGCACTGTGCTTTCGGGCTCTTGTTGGCCATGGAAGCTTGAAACCTCCCTATCCTGGCAGATTCTGGAAAACCAACTTGGAGAATAATCTTCCCTAGGGTCCTGCACCCTGAGTGTGGCGCTGGTTCCGAGGGAGCAATGAAGCTCTCTCCTCGGCAACCGTGTGAACTCCTGTGTCCCACCAGAGCACCTGTGAGACACATCTTCTTCTTTTCTCTCCTGCTGGAGAACTCCTAAAAACTGTTGTGTTGGCTCCTAACTACCCCTAAGTGGCTGCTTCACCCCCAGGTCACTAGTGGGTGGTGCCCTCCATGTTTGAAGGCAACCTTAAAACCCTACCCTAGCCTGGTCCCCATTGGGGAGAGCAAGCTGGTTGTGTATTTGAGTGTATCAGATCTGCGTTAAGCATTACACCTTAAATCAAGTTAAATACTCTGTGGCGACTGAAGCCTCAGGGGCGCCACATATGCAACTGGGCAAAGGAAATAAACTATATAATTATTTTCTAAAGAATAAAACAGTGGGCAAAATTGTCACTGAAAAAGATGTGGGTGTATAGGTATATGTGACGCCTCTGGACTATCAGGTCGTCACAGGGTATTACACAATCTACCCTCCCGTGCCGTATTCACCTCCCTCTCAGATCCGAACTTTAACTCCGGATGTGCCTCTCTCTCTCTCTCTCTCTCACCATTGACTTATATAGGTCCGAATTCTTTGTCAACCCGCGGCTGATCCGCTGGACCCGATTATTCTCAGTCCGCTCAACTCCAGTCCCTAACCACATTGTGTTGCCTACATTAGCTGATCAAATCCTAGATACACTCTGCACCACCCACCAGACACACCAGTGGACGGCTTCAGTGGAATAGAGTCCACAACCTGGGTGGGTCAGGGAGGGGAGATGGGGAGTGTAGTCAGTTTGTCAGTGGTGGTGAGAGAGTAGCTCTCGAACTGTGAGGAGCTCTGAGGAGGTCGGTAGCAGGGACTCACACAGAGAAGCTGTCTAGGTGGCAGACGGTGATCTGGGCCTAGAGGGGTTGGACCCCCGGTTGCAGGGGATCATGGCAAGGGCCTCGGATCTGTCGAGCAGGACAGCCGGCGGCCTTGCACCATCACCGAGCTGGGACCAAGGCACAACGGGGTACGTGGACCCTAGGTCGTGGAGTAGCTGCCTGTAAGCTGATAATTTACCCATGGAGAACGGAGCCTTCAAGATTCGTTCCCAACCGCTCCAAAATCGGGGCACTAGCGAAAAAAGGGGGATAGGACTTTCCATTAAAAACAGTCCAGAAAATCCCAAGCGTGAGCCCTGAGAGCAAGCTCTCACCTTTAGCCACAGTGGGGAGCGGGACCCGGCAATTTTCACACTACCGGGACTGCCAGAGAAGTAAGCTTAGTGCCAGGAGGCAGGTCACGGATCACCAGGCAGCACCATTGGGGACGGGATCCGAACTAGCTCCCCTCAGCGGCAGCGGTGTCCAGAGATTTGGTTTGCCCAGTTGTCAGTGTCTGCTTGGTTGACTGAGTGAGTACAAGAGTGATCCCTGCATTCCACGGCCTCATCCCCACACCGGGTCCTGGTGGAACTGGAGAGGATCTGCAAGGAAGAATGGCAGAGGATTCCCAAATCCAGGTGTGAAAAACTTGTTGCATCATTCCCAAGAAGTCTCATGGCTGTACTAGCTCAACAGGGTGCTTCTACTCAATACTGAGAAAAGGGTCTGAATACTTATGATCACGTGATATTTCAGTTTTTCTTGTGTAATAAATTTGCAAAAATGTCTACATTTCTTTGGGGGTTTCTGTCAAGATGGGGTGCAGAGTGTACATTAATGAGAAAAAAAAGGAACTTTTTTGAATGTACCAAATGGCTGCAATAAAACAAAGAGTGAAAAAGGAGTCTGAATACTTTCCATACACACTGTACATACTGTACATGAAATCAAAGAAATAAGCAGGACCATATTTACTGCTTGCTGTAATTTTGATAAATTTACTCTTTTATCAGCACGATATTATCACTAGATGATTAGTAAATTTGACACCATGTAGTCCCCCACATTCATGAACTTTTTCACTAATTGCCTGCTTTCTACGTATGCACAGTTTACAAAGAAAGAAGTCAATCAATAGTTTCGGCAGGGTTATACAGGACTCACCATTCAAAGAATAGATAGATACGCAATATACTAAACAGTGATTTTATCAAAACTGAGGCAAGCAGCTGAGTAAATGATACATCACTGGAATCAGGGTATTTGCCCCTACATCATGCTGCTCTCAAATGGGGTAGCAGTAATCTAGTGACAGATTCCCATTAACATGCCTATCTAGCATGTGATTTCCAGAATTCCATGTCTTAATTTTTTGTGTTGCAATTTAATGTTAAGGAGTGCATATTTCTGAGATATTAGACAATACGGGACAAGGGATATAGAAAAATGATGGTATAATAGAGAGTGGCTTGACAAGTATATAAAGTTGGATGATTTTAGGCAGGTGATATTGTCAACTGGAGAAGAGTCGAGGTCCTGAAGGACTGCTAATAAAGATTTCTCAAAAATATGAAACAATGCAGGTGGAGAGTGTAACACTAGTGAATACTCACTCACAGACAAACTGTGAGGCAGAGTAGTCAAACGTTTCCGGAGTCCGGTACCAGGAGAGCATGTCGTAAACTGTGGAGCATTCCAGTATTTGATTGGGGCCCCCTGACTGCTGTGCCCCGTAATAAGGGGTTAATCTGGTCGTCCCATGTAATTTTCTGCCTCCTCCCAGTTTGTTTTAGCCAATGATTCTTCTCTCCTCCTCCTCCTGCTTCCCCCTTTATAATTTCAATCCCTTCTTTTTCCGGTCTCTCCCCACTCTGTGGGACCCGGAGGCAGCTGTCCCCGCTGTGCACCTGGAGAGAGTGAGTACGGCAGTCGATCTAACCGCTGCCATCCCAGACTATCAGGAGGGATTGGGATGCATGGCTGTCATCTCAGATCTCTGGCCAGTGTCCCGTCCCTCCTGATGGTTCACCTCCAGTTCCTGCTCCCATCCATGCCAGCAGGAGGTCAGCGTGCCTGCCTGCATCTAAGGCCCAGTGGAGGCAGCGTGCACCTCCTCCCTCACCTCCCCCTCCTCCCTCCCAGCCTTGATGGTCTGTCCCTGGCTGCTCCTCTGTCAGTAACAGAGAGCAGTAGCATCGCCCCCACCCTTTGTGCTATGCCCTAGTAACTGCACTGAACCCGTGGTTGGACTGTGTGGACGCTCCATTCTGGCCCCGCCCACCATCACTGAGCGATTGCCATGCCCCCACTATACAGGGAGTGCATCGCTACTATTTTTAACTACCTGCACCCACCTTGTATGAGCTTCTTCCCTGTGGATGAGCCTGGAGTGTATGGGCTCTTCCCAGGTGGTTAGTCCTAGAGTGTATGAGCTCCTTCCGGGTGGATGAGCCTGGAATGTATGGACTCTTCCCAGGTGGTTAGTCCTGGAGTGTATGGGCTCCTTTCAGGTGGTGGATGTGGCTGGTTTGGTTGATGGACATGGGATATTTCCTTGTGTCCACTATAATAATTCCACCCTCCTACCCCCATTATAGTCTATATGTAACAATAAATAAATAGAACATTTACAAAAAAAAAACAAAAGTATATTCCCTCTGGAAATGTTGGGCGGCATGGAGCCCACACATTGTAGAATCTATCCCACCTATATCCCGCCCCCCACTATTCAAACCCAGCCTGCAGCGTTAGTTGCCTCTATAATGGGCGAGCGCAGCGTCTCATTCAGTGGGGTCCATGCCCTGCATAATAGTAAACACACGTGATGTGCATGTTCCCTCCCCGCATCTATAAAACCGCTGCATTACTGCTTCTGCCCCCCACCCCATTATTAACCCCTAAACTGCATGTGCTGCCTCCTGCTGGCATGGCTCTTTCTTTAACCCCCTCCCTGCCCCCTCCTTGGTCCTTGAGCATGCGGGTGCTGGATCCCCGACATGGCGGTGCTGCCATTACAGCTGTGGTACCCGCTCCGCACGGTGACGCTCCTCGGTATCAGTCACTGCTGGCCGGCCTGTAATAGCCGGAGCAGTCGTTTGCATTACCACAGGCCTTCAGGAAGGAGTCATCGCTCAAGACGTTTGCCACGGCGTTCACCATCATTGTCTGAAGAATCCCTTAATCATTGGCAAGGCCCCACAGAAGGGCATGTTACAGGTCCTCCCGCCGACCCTCCAGCATCTGTCTGGGCCAGCCGGACTCTCCTGGTTCCTCCTGACAGCGGTGAGTACCCTTGGGTTGTTTAGTCTTCCATGATCCCAGTTTATAATAATAGTAATAATAACAACTATAATGATGTCAGTTAAAAAAAAAATGCTTTAGTTAACCAGATCCCCAGGAATTAAGTGTACACTAACCCCTGCTAGTAACCGCAGTATCCTAAAAGAACCCGCAGATGAAGAAAGGAAAAAAAAAAAAAAAACCAAACAGGCGTTTCCAGTTCAGGGTTGCGCTATGGCTAGTTATATAGCCTGTCGTACAGCGGTTTGGTGTGAGGGTTATAGCAGGTAGGCATCCACCAATTAAAGTGCAATGGATGAGAACATGGCGTCAAGTATTTGATCCCTGCGCATTTCTCAGAGAGACGCTAAGTTACCGGGTTGCCATTTGCTTTTGGGGGTTTGCCCATGATGCTTTACTTGTTCTCCCATACTGGGGTCTCTGGATCCATCCCCGCTCAGGGTCAGTTTGTGTTAGGACACCCCTCTGCTGCCCCCTATCGCCAGGTCACCTACCTAATTATTATTAACCATTCATTATTAGATGATGTCGCGGCTGTCTGCATCCATGTGTTCAGCCTTAACCATGGTGTTTCTAATAATGTCTTACAAGGGTTCATTGTTAACCCCAATATATCCGATAATGACATTTACACAAGTGTGTTTTTGTATGTGTATATATAGAAATATAAATTATACTGTAGCTATCAGATTCCATCTCCTCTCTCAGGTTTACATCAGTAACATGCATCATCACACATCGGGTCCCACACTGTCACCGTTTTTTCTGCATTTTTGGTTGCTTTGCAGACTTTAATTTATGACACGTTCCTTCTTTGGGTTGTTTTATTTATGTTATTACATTCAGTCATTTACTTCTTTCCTTTAATGGTCATTAATTACGTGACGGGGCTTTTCATCATACGCCACCTTGATGATTTAATGCGTCTCAACTTTATTAACCACATTGTGTTCTTTTTTGTTTGGTCCAGTGTTCCTTATTTGGAGCTGCACCCTTTGTGATGGGTATTTGTTCATTTCGGGTAGTGATTCCCTCAGCGGGTGGCATTTTCCCCCATCTGGTTTTTTCCTTTTCAGACTTGGCCTTTTGCCGTGATTACGACATAGCTCAATGGTAGTGTGCAGGTTACAGATAGAGCTCTGGGTTCAGTCCCATTCGTGGACATTTTTACATTTCACCATCGTGGTATCCTATAAAAATATTGTATAATGCTACATCCTTTTATCCTATAATTGCCTTTCTGCAGTCCCTGGGTTGGGATTTTATCTTTTCAATGTTGTCGGTTCTGTGCGTTATGGGGTCTCGGGGTCTAGGGTTTGAATACTTCACCTAGAATTTCTGTGTTGTTTCCCATTGATACTACACTTGATACCACACCCGGACTTGTTTTTGCTTTTGGTTCATAAACATGAGCATTCCTATTCTTAAACCCCTTACCCTTCCCCGGTACATCGCCCGTTAGGTTATTGTTCTTTAGTGTTTGGTTTCCCCATACCCGTGAAGTATTGTTGATTACGCTCCTCCTTGCTTTCATTATACTCTGAAAGTTTTGCCCCAATGCCCGAGTGGAGGGGATCCATTTCCATCATGATGCGCTCGATTATTGATGCTGGTGAAGTCTTTGGTGGCTCCACAACATGGTGAGCTTACGGTAAAACATGATGTGAGTGATATTCGTTTTCGATCAGTTTCTTCATATGTTTACTATTAAGTGTTTTTCTTTCTTCACACCATCGAGCCTTTAGGTATTGGTTCTTGCGTTCCTTGTTTTCTATCCTTGGACCAATTTTCTCCTGTCCCTAGTTTCTACTGACCTTTATTTTGCAATCAATGTTTCTCCATACATTCACTGCTAAGTGTTAAGTGATTGCTTCCAAAAGTAGTAAGAACTAATAAAAAAAAAAAAAAAAAAAGTCCAAATGAGCGTAATCTAGGTTTCCAATAGTTTTATTTATTTTCGCCAGTCCATGTAATGGTTGGCAGCTGGTCTTTTACGCATATATACATATATAGTGTTTTTCAGTATTTCCTTATTGTACAGGTGATGGAATTATTAAGATGAAATCAGACATTGCCAAAGGTTCTCTCTACAGGGTATCCTCAATCATGTACAGGTGCCTTGAAATGACTTCTAGACTGATCTTACTGTATTGTCTATTTCAGTTATACAATTTCATTTATGTAAAAAAAAAAAAAGTACTTTCTTGCATTACTAAAGGCTGTGATTTAATTGCGAAGGATATACTGTATAGGGTAGTCTTGCACATTTGCACACCAGATATGACGCAGGGTGCTGACTATACATCAATTTCAACAAAAATTAGGAAATAAGGCCATCATGAGAAAAAGAAATAAAAATGATTGGAATGGTCAAACTAAAAAAAAAAAAAAAAAAAAAAAAAAAATTAGCTCTTAAAAATAGGTAGGTGCTACTTCTGGTAGGTGTGGTTAAGCGCCTTTACGCTGCTTTTGCATACTGGGAGATTTGCAGTGTCCCGATCATGGGAGGAGAAGTGGAATAATACAATTTTGTTCCCCAGAACAAGTCCTGGTGATCTTTGTTATGATACCGTAAGTTTTGCAGTTGGTCTTTTCAATTCGGATTCCAAGGTCAAATCACAGAGCCTTTATGTACTGATTGTTTCCTCAGGTATATTAGACCAGTTTATTGCTTTGGTAACAATTTTCTCTTTTTCAGATGGTGTCAGATCCGTGCTATGGATTTTTTGGCTGCTCACCATGAGCAGCCCGGAGAATGGAGAGCTATGCAGGTGGAAGTGGACGTTCATTGGAGAGGCATCAGAGACCGGTTTTGGCAGTAACGATCTGCCAAAAGAGTTATGATCTTACTGGACGCATTTTTACATGTTACTTTTTGGGATGACCTCTGCCTCTTCCTCGTAGATTCTCACTATGACGAGTTCCAGGTTGATTTAGGAGCTAATACTGGTTTAGTCAGGTCATTCCTCGTGATCTTGTATTGATTTAGTCAAAGGTCATTCATCACGTGGTATGACAGGGCGGCTATTGATGGATTGTTGGGTACACTTCATGCTGGAGTGCCACGTTTTATTTGAGGCGTACGATTCAGAGCTTCTGTTTCTCACTGGTATACGTTTAACATGACTTGGGGTTGATATTTCTTTGGTTTGCAGGTTGGTATTTAGCATGCCTTGGTTTCTGGGTGGGGGTCGGAGCACAGTTGGCACTTTGCTCCTCCTTGGCGGTCAATTCAACAACGTTGGTGGTTTTTTGGTACAAAAGTTACCCCCGCCGGGAGTCCGGCTGCGGCACAACGCTTTGTACTGGTTTACTGTGATTTATTTCAATGGTTTGTTATATATTTTGGGCTGTGACCGACCACCATCCACTAAAAGATGAGATTTGATTATTAAATCTCCATAATAAAGAGTTCTGATTTTATATACCTGAGTCTGATTCTTCATTACATGGGACGATTGGTTGTGGGTTTTTTTGGGGTCTCAGCAGTCTGTGGAGCATTCCAGTATTTGACTGGGGCCCCCTGACTGCTGTGCCCCATAAGGGGTTAATCTGGTCGTCCCATGTAATTTTCTGCCTCCTCCCAGTTTGTTTTAGCCAATGATTCTTCTCTCCTCCTCCTCCTGCTTCCCCCTTTATAATTTCAATCCCTTCTTTTTCCGGTCTCTCCCCACTCTGTGGGACCCGGAGGCAGCTGTCCCACCCTCCCTTTGTCAACGTTGATGGTTTCAGTGTGGACGCTTACCTGCGCCCGAAGTCCGGCTGTGAGACAATGAGTGGTACTGTAAAAGCTACCTGTGCCGGGAGTCCGGCTATGAGACAATGATTGGTATGGTAAAAGCTACGTGCGCCGGGAGTCCGGCTTCAACACAATTATTTTGACTGGTTTGGCTTACTTGCGCCGGTATTCCGGCTGCGACACAATGAGTTGGACTATTTTTGTTTTTCATAATATTTGATTAAGTCACAGCAGCGGTCAATTCAACAACGTTGGTGGTTTTTTGGTACAAAAGTTACCCCCGCCAGGAGTCCGGCTGCGGCACAACACTTTGTACTGGTTTACTGTGATTTATTTCAATGGTTTGTTATATATTTTGGGCTGTGACCGACCACCATCCACTAAAAGATGAGATTTGATTATTAAATCTCCATAATAAAGAGTTCTGATTTTATATACCTGAGTCTGATTCTTCATTACATGGGACGATCGGTTGTGGGTTTTTTTGTGGTCTCAGCAGTCTAAGAGGAAAGGCAAAAGCGTTGTCAGGTCACGGTTTGGGGTTAGGATAGCAGGTGGATAGTGAATCGAAGTTAAGGGGCTAGGGAAACATGTCACAGGAGGTCCAAGGTGTGGCAGCAATAGATCAAAACACAGCACAAATAAGTGAGACAAACATTCACCGATGAGCAAATGCTACGACTGGCAGTGATCTGGGACTGACTGCTCAGCTAAGTAGCTGGGCAGTCACTCAGAACAGGTTAAACCTGAACAGCATCTCCTAGTCTCAAATGGGACAACTGAAGAATGATGCAGCTCTAAGAGCTGCTCTCGTAAAGCATCACTTACTGTGGGTGCAGAATACAAAGCGAAATATATTGACCCATGGGTTCCATTGCCATAGAGAAAGAGGGCTGATTTAACTTGCCTGGCTAAAAGACTGTTCATGTAAAGTGTAGTCTCCAGAAACCACAATGATTGTGCCTATGTTATACAGAAGGTACCATGAAGTGTGCTGCCTACTGTTTTCTGTGCTAAAGTGTTTGCCAAGTAAAGCGTACTTTGTTGCTATCAACATATCTGTCGTCCTTATCTGGAAGTCCCATGCACCGGCCTGAAGGTACTCAAAGTATCAGAACTTGCAAACACAATCACTACAATCCCCAATTTTTTGTATTGTATAGATCACTGAGCACATGGCTGCCACCTAAACAGACCTGGATGTTATTTTTTTTTTAAGCAAATTGTTATTTTCTAAGAACTCTAGGATGGATGCCCCATTGCTGTGTAGTAGGTGACCAGATACCCCACTCCTATGATTTACTTTAATAAACATTATTTGTACATGTCTAAGTGCTGCTACTGGAGAGTACAGCTAGTAATGTAGCAAAGCTGGAGCAGAGATAGCAAATTGTTTTGTTGCAAATTGTATTTTACTGTATGATGTGTATTTTATAGTATAATCTGTAATGTGTGAGTAATGTGTTAATCATGAAATGTTAAGTAGGAATGTTAGTAGATAGGTATTAGAGTGAGAGAGGATCTTAGTATGTCTAGTGTAATAGATATATCTTGGTTGCTGAGAAAACTAGAACCAAGATGAGAGGAGTGTGAGAGTGCAGAGGGTTGGTTAGGGAGACAGGCCAGAAGTAGAGTATTTCTGTAGAATAGAATACTGGAGTGAGGACAAGCTCTGTTCTACGGTCCGTCGCGGAACCAGGAGGTATTCTCCAATGGTCTGGAGCCTATGGCTCACCTCGTGACAGTCTTAGAAAAGTCCAGGGACCAGCCGAGCGTCGAGGCAAGTGTACTGCCGGCAGGCCCACATACAGATCGAAAGGTTAAATGCTGTCTAGGGTAATGGAGGGGACAAGGGAAGCCATGGAGACAAGGAACGGGGGAAAATAGATTAGACTCTGCTGCTGTAAGGGTAATACCCAGGACGTGGGTTAGACAGGAAATGTACTCTAAAGAACAGTGGAAGCAGAACTGGATTGTATTGCCATGTGTGTCAAGAAGTTTAAAGAAAAAGTAAAACAATTGTTGTTTTGTAAAGAATCTCTCTGTGTGACGTGTTGACCTGCTACGTCTACGACGGTGACCGGCAGTGGTGTGGTGGACGCATACCTGAAAACCCAACTAAGTGTCTCACCTCCTGGCCGGGGTGGAACACCGGCAAAAGTTCAGTTTAGCAAACTAGAGTGGCTCCCCTTTACAGCTGTATTTCACATTAAAGATGAACGTTCAACTGAAACATTAACCTCTAAAATCACTGGAACCGAACCTTCACCCTGGATTGTAGGATTTTTTTAAATTTTATAATAATTTGTTAATTATGTTAAATAGAAATCATATCAAGCTTTGGAAAATAGCGTATATGGCACGAAACTAGCAATTACAGTATGTAAATTACAAGATATCTCCCTTATTGCTACTGTATTCCCACAGCATACTTGTACAGTAACCACAGTAAATATTTGCCCTTAATAGAAGAAACCTATAACTTATGGAAAATATTACAGGCTCATAAGAAAATAATTTGAATATTTTATGAATAGATGGAGCCAGAGGAATAATTTAGGAAGTAAAAAAACATAATAATGTAAACCATGTTTTAGAACCACATCACAAAACTGAGCATTGAGTTTGCCATTCAGTTACAAGGGAAACTACTCTTGACAGCAGTTTGTTAAGAGAAGCCTCTTGTTGAAGTTCAGGAACAGGCTGCATTGATTTCAGAGGGAAAAAACGTGCTTAGTAATGTACTAATATTTGCTATGGGAATATCTTGTTTAATAGGCAAAGAAATATGAGTCATCCAAAGATTGGTAGGAATATGACCCAGTTCTATATTACCAGCAGACTCATCAGCTTGTATTATAAGGACAAAAGCACTAGCCTTCTGTTTTTTACATTCTAGTAAATGAATGCTAGGTTATTCAATATCTGACGCGTGATCTGAAGGATTTCTGAACACTTAGTGGTACTTTATACGCTGCGACATCGCTACCGATATATTGTCGGGGTCACATCGTTAGCGGCGCACATCCGGCGCCGGTAGCGACATCGCAGCGTGTGACACCAAGGAGCGACGATCAACAATCGCAAAATCGTTCAAAAACGGTGATCGTTGACACGTCGTTCATTTCCTTAATATCGCTGCTGCCACTGTTATGATGTTGTTCGTCGTTCCTGCGGCATCACACATAGCTATGTGTGACACCGCAGGAACGACGAACATCTCCTTACCTGCGTTCACTAGCAATTCGGAAGGAAGGAGGTGGGCGGGATGTTAGGTCCCGCTCATCTCTGCGCCTCCGCTTCTATTGGCCGGTCGCTTAGTGACGCCCTTGAGGGAGGGATTGTTCGGCGGTCACAGTGAAGTCGCTGAACAGGTATGTGCATGTGACGCTGCCGTAGCGATAATGTTCACTACGGCAGCGAGCACCAAATGTCGCACGAGCGACAGGGGCGGGAGCTATTGTCGCGGGCGGAGGAGGGGACGCTGCGCTCTCCCACTGCTCGGGTCCGGCTGCTGCTGCTGCTGCTGCTCGGTGGTAACGATAAAAGCCACAACAACATTTTTATTTACAAGCCACAAGTTCGTGGTTGCCCTGCAAGTTCTCAGGCTTGTCCATAAGGAGTTCCTTATGCATCATTGGAAAGGGGGTCCCAACGGGGACCAGTTGCCGGCAACGACCGGTGCAAATCAGCAGCCAATCAGGTAACTTTCACGGTATCATTCACTGATCATTCTCTTTAACTTTAAACACACTGGTGGTCCCAACGGGGACAACGATAACGGTATTCCGCTGCCATCACTCTGAGTCCTCAGTATCACTTGGGGGAGGGAGCTCGGTGTACACACGGGCCTCCTGTCTGCCCCTCAACTTCGCATCCAGCGCAAACCACCCCCACTCCCCGCAGTGCCGGGTGTATTGTACCAGGTCCCCTGGCATCAAGTTGCGGCCTGGGTGCTCTTCTGGCAGGTGGGCGTTAACGTCTATGAAGACCTCGGCCTCCAGGCCCGGTTCATATATGAAGCCATAGCCCCGGCGGACATCAAACCGCCTCACCTGCCCTTCATACAGGGGGCCTCGGACACGGAAGGTCGCTTGCCTCAGGCTCTCCTTCTCCCGGATTGTACGGGCTACCATCTCCGCCTTCTTCCTTTCCCTTTCCGCAATCTCCGGGCCCAGCGGTGTCGGCTCCCTGTCCCAATACGGTGCTGCTGCGAGCTCCAGCGCACGGGTCGGGCCCCGCGAGACCTTCCGGATACTGCCCACCACTGGCGATCTGGGTGAAAGGTCCCGCGGTGACTTGGCCTGGGGTGCTGCTTTGCAGCGGCAACCCGGCGCAACCTCAGCCGAGGTGTGGGGGATGGGCACAGGGGCTTTCTTCCGCTGGGCCTTCTGCACGGAGCGGCCTGTCGGCTTCGGCTCGGGGGAAGTCTCTGTAAATGCCTCCGGCTCGGTCCTCTGGACTTTCCAGGGCAGCACTTCCGGTCGGTCACGGGCTCCGGCTACAGGTCGGTCCGCCTGGGCGGACATGCGGGGTATCGCTACCGGTTGCGGGGGTAGCGGGCCTAGTGGCGGGGTCACAGCAGCCGGGACGGGTAGCGAGGGAGGTAGCAGGGCGAGCGGGTTCAGACCGGGTCCCGCAGCCACGATGACCGACCCACTTGGGGTATCGGGGCGTGGGTCACTCATCCTCCCTTCCGCAACTTCCTCCTCGCGTCTCCGCACAGTCGCTATGACCTCCGTCATGTCGGTCTCCCACTCCTCCAAGAGGAGCTGCATATTGACCTGCAGCCTCTGTTGGAGCTGCGCGGTCCGGATCTCCACCCACGCCGCGGTTCCAGGCGCGGGGGCTACGGTGCTACGGGACGGCATATACATCTTGCTGGCGGCCTCTCCCAGGAACAAGATGGCCGCAGGGTCCTGGCGTCCCTGCTTTTATAGCCACGCTCACATGCGACCAGCCACCATCTCGTCCCCCTTAGTTTCTATTCCGGCTCCTCCTCTACAGGGGCGGAGTTTTGGCCTTCGCGTCTCCACTACTCGAGGAGACGCTCGAGCGGGAATTCTTCGTGCCCAAGATGGCGGTCTCACAAATTTTCCGGCCGGACACCTCCGGCGGTCACACAAGGCGCACTTCCACCAGTTGGTAGAACGGTAGGATCCTGTTCGTGACGCCAAGTTGTCGCGGGCGGAGGAGGGGACGCTGCGCTCTCCCACTGCTCGGGTCCGGCTGCTGCTGCTGCCGCTGCTCGGTGGTGGCTCGAGCGGTGGGCCGGATCCCGGGGACTCGAACGGCGCTCCTCGCCCGTGAGTGAAAAGGGTGGGGATTGATTGTGGGGATTTGATTATTGTCCGTGACGCCACCCACGGTTGTGGTGAAGTTAGTGACACCACCACTGCTCTGGACGGGGATCCTGGGAGCGGTGACAGGGAGCAGCCTTGTTGTTAGTTCTCCCCTCCGTGGGTAGGGGGTTGGTTGTCCCGGGGCCCGGTGATGGGGTAGGGATGGATGACAGGCGGGTTACGGGGCCTGGTGAGGTGCAGGGTCGTGGGGGCAGCGCTTTGCCGCACGGCACGGTGGTACTCACTCAGCCAATGATGAGGACACAGTTCTCGGTAAAACACACGGCTGGATAGACGGGTCCCACAGACGGCTGCGGTGTTGTTTCTCCCGGCAGGTTGATGGTGACTGCCTTTCCCTGCACCTATATATGGTAGATGGTTCCAATGGGTTCCCACCGGTAACCCGCTCCCCAGCTTGGATATGGGCTGGAGGAGCCCCTTTTGCCCGCAGGCTCTGGCCCTGGGAAACGGTTGCCTTGGCGGTGGCGGTGTCTCCCTCTCCTGGTTGGACTGTTGCCTTCTGTCGGGACTTGGCTGCTGGGAAACCCAGGAGGTTCCCTTCACTAACGAATTCGGCAAATTCACGGCAACTCCTAGCCTTGCCGGGGTCCATAAGCCCCTGCCAGATGGTGCTGACTTCTCTTTGCGTACCGGTCCGGTACCGCCGGGCCACCGCCCGTCCACGGTCCTTACGGTAGACTCCGATAGGCCACTCCTGCAGACGGTCACCACCGTCTGCCAACCTTGCTGTACCGCCCGAGCCACACACCCGGACACTGTCAGTTAGTTGCTCCACTACCACTCTCCTTCCTTCCACTTTCACCTCCAAAGCTAAACTGTCTACTTTTCCCGCCTCCAGGACTGTGAACTCCTTGGTGGGCGGGGCCAACCGCCTGGCCCACCCCCTGGTGTGGACATCAGCCCCTGGAGGAAGGCAACAAGGGTTTTGTGTCTGACTTCGGTGTGTCTGACTGGGAGTGTGGGGTGTGTGGGTGTTGTGCTCTGTGGCCCCTGGCTTGTCCAGGGTGCCACACTATCGCGCTTCACATCGCTAGCAATTGCTAGCGATGTCGCAGCGTGTTAAGCACCCATAAGTTTGGCTAAATACAGCTATATTAAGCTACTTAATGGAAAGGCTCATACATTTTTGTCTCTTCAGTTCTATAGTTGGAATCTCCCATTGTGCACAGTCTCATCAGGGTCTCCCCACTTATGATGTTAAATTTGGCAACCCTGCACAATAATTGCTTTTATAAGTCATTTAAGTACCCTGAACAAAAATATAAAAACAATACTTTTGTTTTTGCTTCCATTTTTGAAGAGCTGAACTCAAAGATCTATGTACACAAAAAGCCCTTTTTCTCTCAAATATTGTTCACAAGTTTGTCTAAACCTGTGTTAGGGGTACTTCACACACAGCGAGATCGCTACTGAGATCGCTGCTGAGTCACGTTTTTTGTGACCTCATTAGCGATCTCGCTGTGTGTGACACTGAGCAGCGATCTGGCCCCTGCTGTGAGATCGCTACTCGTTACACACAGCTCTGGTTCGTTTTTTTATTGTTGCTCTCCCGCTGATAAGCACACATCGCTGTGTGTGACAGCGAGAGAGCAACAATCCTGAATGTGCAGGGAGCAGGAGCCGGTGTCTGACAGCCTGCGGTAAGCTGTAACCAAGGTAAACATCGGGTAACCAAGGTGGTTACCCGATATTTACCTTCGTTACCAGCCTCCGCAGCTCTCACGCTGCCAGTGCCGGCTCCCTGCTCCCTGCACACGCTAAGCTAAGCGGTGTGAGCTGGTAACTAAGGTAAACATCGGGTAACCATACTCGATGTTTACCTTAGTTACCAGTGTCCGCAGCTTCCACACGCCGGTTCCGTGCAAGCGCAGCGTCGCTTGCACGTCGCTGCTGGCTGGGGGCTGGTCACTGGTCGCTGGTGAGATCTGCCTGTTTGACAGCTCACCAGCGACCATGTAGCGATGCAGCAGCGATCCTGACCAGGTCAGATCGCTGGTCGGATCGCTGCTGCATCGCTAAAGTGTGAAGGTACCATCTGTGAGCACTTCTCTTTTGCCAAGATAATCTATGCACCTCACAGGTGTGTCATATCAAGATGCTGATTAGATAGTGTGATTATTACACAGGCGTGCCTTAGGCTGGCCACAATAAAAGGCCACACTAAAATGTGCAGTTTTATAGTATATGTGGGTCTGAGGTTCAGAAAACCAATCAATATCTGGTGTGATAACGATTGGCTTCACGTAGTGCAACACATCTCCTTCACATATAGTTTATCAGATTCTTGTTTGTGGCCTGTGGAATGTTGGTTCACTCCCCTTCAATGGTTGTGCAAAGTTACTGGATATTGGCATGAACTTGAACACACTGTCATATATGCCAATCCAGAGCATCCCAAACATGCTCAATGGGTGACATGCCTGGTGAGTATGTGTCACGGCAGGGGAGAGAGGCTATACCAGCCATATAAGATAACACAAAGGAAGGAGGAAGGAATGCCTTATTGCTAGGGTAAGTGGTGACCCCTGACAACAACCTGCAGCTCACCCTCACTGCCCTCACCGACCCTATACAGGCTCTGCACCTGTTGCCGAGCTGGATACCTGAAACCCTGTCTTCCCATGGCAAAAGAGCCCTAAGTAAGGATGGTTGGTATGAGCGCTAGTCAACACCACTAACACTAAAGGAAGACATAAGGAAACAATACAGGGGAAACACAAATGCTATCCCCTGAGCCTAGGTAAGTGGCAAAAATCAACACTTATCTGAGTAGTAGTAACCAAAGAAGTCTCTAGAGCAACAGGAGACTACCACTGCAGACCACAAGAAGGATCAAACTATAAACCTCACCAAAACCACCCAAGGGTGAGGTTAAGAAAGGAAGTCAGAGGATACCAACTGCTAGGAAGGAATGACTGTTCCCAGGGTCCTAGAATTCACTACCTGCTCTTGCTGCCACTGGATTGTCAGCCAGCCGTGATACCCCGTGACAGGCCGTGACACATCCGTGACAGTATGATGGCCATGCAAGAACTGGGATATTTCAGCTTCCAGAAATTCTGTACAGATCAGCAGAGTAACTACTAGGGGGGCAGAGTGAGCCGTCATCCCAGGCTCCATCACATGAAGGGGCTCACTTGGACCGACGGACGCTTCTATTATTACTATTATTATCACAGAAGCATCTGCGATGGTCTGACATGTCAGGGACAGGAATGCCTGCACTTTTGTCTGATTGAGACACTGTGCATGGCACAGCAGCCAATTGCAGAGTCTCAGTGCAGTGTACAGTGTGGGCTGGAGCTAGCCAGATAATCTTCTTACAGGCTGTCAATGCTGAGGTTAGCTCCACTCCATGTGCGCGCTTTGATTGGTCCACGCACGCTGGTCTTCCTCTAGGTCCTCGTGCACCCTTTGTTGTCTTAATACAGTGTTTGGTCCAAAATTGTTAGTGCCCTGTTTGAGAAGGTCATTACCATCCATCAAACTTTTGTAAAGACTGCTGAAATTATTGTTTATTAAATTCAAGCATAGTTACTGTGGAAGTGGACGTGGGAGGAAAGGGGGAGCTGAAGAGGGGTAGTGGCTGTGACGTGAGTCTGGTCGCCTGGAGATGGAGAGATAAAGAGCTTATTATATTTACAGCCTGGGTCTTATTATAAGCCTCAGCCTGTCAGTATAACAAACCCCCATACAAAAACCATAGCATGAGCTGCCCTTACTAATTCATGGCCTTGGATGTACTGATCTAGTCCCTGAACCACTCAGGGCACTACAAGGAACTGCATCCTCTTGGTAATGCAGGACCTACCCCCTGGGACCTGGAGTACCAGTGCCGATACCACCAAAGCACAACCAAAATTTTAGTTCTTCACTCCACACCGGGACTAAAGGGTTAATCAAGTAAGGGGATGGTTGCCTTGAGGTAGGAATGAGTACTGGGATTAGCCAGCCTGGTGGGAGGGGACAAAGAGAACAGCGGCACACAGAGAGGTGTGCGGACGTGCTCGAGCTGGGTCCGTGCGACGGTGACCCAGAGCCACAGGAGAGAGTTCGCCAGGGCGGGTATGGACAATTACCACTGGGACCAGAGCACGCACAGGCCACAGGGCCCTAGATCAGGTGCCAGTTTTACACGGCTTGATAATCACCTGCACAGTGAGAACACCTTCATGGACTTCACCGAACCAAATAATCTGGGGGCATTGGCAGTAAACTAGGATCGGGGTTTAGACACTTACCTCCCCACAGGGTCCGCACTGCCCACCGTACGGAGAAGGAGACTAGTACCCCAAAAGGGACAGTCGGGCTTCAAGCACTCTATGCTATGGGGACCCAACCAACAGAGAGTTACGGGAACAGAGCAACCTGGGTCACTACATTGGCACTGATACTCCATGGGACCTGAACCAGTCATCCCCGGGTCGGAGTAAGTAGAGACTTCATTACAACCTTGTGTGGTCTCCGTTATTGCCCTTCACAACTTCCAGGCATGGATCTACCTGTGGAGGGCCCAACATCATTGTTGCAACCACCACCAGCACTGGGAGTACCCACATTCAGAAGTGGCGGTTCTACACCCTTAACCGCAACCTGCAGGTGGCATCACGTACACTAACTCCCTTCTTCAAATAATTCCCCTTTTACAAGAGAAACCCCAGGGCACGGGACCGGGCAACGACCACGGCCACCAGAGTGACATTTCCATTTGCAACCGCCCAGGACCGAGTACCCCCTTCCCTGGGCGACACACTGATATGTCCAAGGTTGTTTATTACCCTTTAATGCGGGATTTCTGCGTGAGTCCGTATCTTTATCTGCACATGTCTGCTGATCTGATAAGATAACATGTGCAGCTAACCAGTTACATCCAGTTATCAATGTCTGACAGCGAGATTTAACGCATGCCGGTGGGAAGCATATCATTCCCTGCAGCCATCGCTGGTCCCGTGACATAATCATGGGGTGTCAATGCGTTGTCATGACAGTCAAAGGATAGCTAATGACCCCTGTCATTGTCATGATGTAGTTCTTGTGAGCGCCGGCTTTCACAAGAAATTGGCATTTCTGCTGTTCACAGGGATGCTGACACTGATGCAAAAGCATCGCTCTGAACAGAAGAAGTGATCAGACTTTTCAAGTATTTGGTATTGCAATAGTCTACGGGACTGCTGGAAATAAATGCAAGTCAACAAACTGGTTTATCAGTGGCTGGTTTAAAGGCCACTGTATCATTATCTATAAACTTGAATGTTGATTATAAATAATTTTCTTCTAAAATACAAATGCTTTATAGGGAAGCTATCATCAGAAAATGAACTATAGTTTAAATCAGCTTTTTGTGTTAAATGTATGTTTTTAAATGTTGGCATTGTTTTTCTGACATATCATGATGTTTATTCAAAATAAATATTTGAAATCTTGCAATTTCCATATTGGACTCTGGGGCTTTTTTAACTTCCTTTGCTTCTCGACGTCCACATGTACATTAGTAGTAATAGACTAACTCAGAACCCATTTTTGAATAGAAGCATCTAATGAGTGTGTGCAAAGTCATTTGAAAGGGAGGTAGGACAGGGTCAGCTTTGATCTAACCTACCGTGATTGGTGGAGCTGATGTTATTAGCTGTTTATAGAAGGAATATCTGTAATTGTAATCCTGCCTTTCATGACAATGGATTTCAGAAAAGCTTTTTCTTAGGCCCGTTTCCCACATCCGGCATTTCGCCGGATTACCAGATCTGGCATACTCCAGTACTGTGTAAACACTGTACAATGGCATCGTGGCAAACTCCGGTCACATGATAGCATGTGACCGGAGGTTGCCGTGATGCCATTGTACAGTATTACACTGTTCTGGAGTGTGCTGGATCAGGCAATCCGGCGAAATGCCGGATGTGTGAAACGGGCCTTAAAGAACAGGAAATTATGTGAGCCTAAAAATACCCCCAGTGGCCCATATAAAAATTGCAACATAAATAAGATTGTTTTTTAATAAAAATTGTGACCTGGAAAATAAGTAACAAAAACTTAATTTAAACAATGCATCATTTTCTGACTACACATTGCCTTTAGCTATATGTCTTAACTGTATGATAAAGAAGAGTGAGACAGTTTTTGTTTCTGGAATTTTTTTGCATAAAAAGTTTGGCTTAGTTTTCCTCTCTTGTATTTAGCAACAGACACATTTAAATTCTGAGTTTCACAGCTATAAAAATTGAGCTACAAAACCATGGGCTGAACATCCCTGATTTCCTTTTTAAAAGAGACGTCATCACATTTGGTTTCATTTATCCTCATTCTATTAGCTCTCTAACTCAAAAGGAAGAATATTTTCTAACGTGCCAATCTCATTGGCAACTGATGTGGTCCAGGGATATCTCTCCCATCTATGGTCTATTTTGTTTTGAAAATTTGGTCCTCATCATCATATAGTTGAGCAGGGGCGGATTAAGAGTAGCCAGGGCCCAGTTTAAAAGGCGTGGCCCCCACCAGTCACCATGTATAATGGGACATGGAACATGATGCCATAGATACATCATGTGGTAAGTCGTGGGATTAACACATAGGTTCACTGCTGCAGACATAAAATGAGAAAGATAGCACAATTTATTTTCCTTGTGTCCAAATAGCCATTTTCCCTCCCCGGGGTTATGCAAAGTGAGCATGGTATTAGTGGGTCCACTGAACTGAAGGTACCATTCACTTGCCTGAAGGAGCGCACTGGACCAACCACCAAGTTTTCACTACTGCCACTGGAGGAGACAGCAGGTACCCACGCTGGTAAGCAGCCTGTAGAGGGAAGCCCCAGGGAACGTGCGGTATCTTGGCAGCTGGCGTCACGGATACAATACAGTCTCTGGTTGTAGTGACAGCAGAAGCAGGCAGAATCATGGATTTGGCCAGTATGGATGGATGAATGGATGTAAAGATCGCAGCAGCCTATGAGGATACTTCAGGCAGCAGGTATCATGGTAGCCGGCCAGCGTAAATTGTAGTAGCAGCAGCAGATTAGGAGTAGGCACCTCCCTTAAGGGGAAGGTGCCTTAAATACCTGAAATATCTCAACTGACCTGAGATGCACTTCAAGTTCAGGGCATGCTGGACCTTTAAGAAAAGAGGTGTGGCTATGTGCGCACCCTACAGGCATTGCCAGGAAGCCTGTCAGGTGTGTGCAGGGCCCAGGAGACATTAGCATGATCCGAGGACGTAGTGGACATCGCAGGATGGTGAGGCAGGTGAGAGAACCGAAGTCTCCAATGGGGGCAGGAGGCAGGACAGAGTGGGGATGCCAGTCTGGGCATTACACTCATTAGTATTACAAGGTTTTGGTCATGAATGTGGATTAGCTGTGTTAAATTTGGTGTTATCCCTCACATATTTTCTCATACTCATCACTGGAAGTTCAACATGGCACCTCATAGCAAAGTATTCTATGAGGATCTGAAAAAAAGATTGGCTGGTCTACATAAAGATGACCTAGAGATTGCCAGGAACTTGAAACTGAGCTACAGCATGATGGCCAATAGCATAAAGCAGATTAAAAAAACAGGTTCCACTCTGAACAAGCCTTGCCATGGTTGATCAAAGAAGTTGAGGTTATCTTTCAAAATACAGTGCTGCCAGCATTGTTGTAGAAGTTACAGGGGTGTAAGGTCAGCCTGTCAATGCTCAGACCAAACACTGCACTCTGCATCAAATTGGTGTGCATGGCTTTTATCCCAGAAGGAAGCCTATACTAAAGATGATGCACAAGAAAGCCCACAAACATGTTGCTGAAGACAAGCAGACTAAATTCATGGATTACTGGAACCATGTCCTATGGTCTCATGAAACCTAGATAAACTTTTTTGGTTTAGATGGTATCAAGCATGTGTGGAGGCAACCAGGTGAGAAGTACAATGACAAGTGTGCCCTGCCTACAGTCAAGTATGGTGATGGTCATGTAATGGTTTGTTCTGCATGAGGGCTGCTGGCTATGGCGAGCTAGTGTTCATTGTGGGAACCATGAATGCCAATATGTACTGTGACATAATGAAGCAGAGCATAATTCCCTTCTTTGGAAACTGGGCCACAGGGCAGTATTTCAACTTGTTAATTACACCAAACACACCTCCTAGACAACCACTGCATGCTAAGGAAACTGGTAATAATGGTGCTAGACTGTCGAGGTGTACCGCCCCATGCTCGGTAGCCGAGCCGCTCGGATCTGGACCTTTAGTGGGTGGCTCGAGGGTCTCCGGACCCGGGGGCCCTGTAGTCACTCCAATCAATAGGAGGTTTGTGGTTTGGGGACATAGTTGAACGGCCGAACGTTAAGTTCGTGACACCACCCACGGGATGTGGTGAAGATGGACACCACCGCTGCAGTTACGGGGCACGCAGGGGAGATGTTGCGCAGCAAGTTGTTAACCCCTCCATTGGCAGGGATAGTGGCCCCGGGATCCGTTGGGGGGATGTTTGTCGGTGCAGGGAGATGGGCGGCCAGAGGCCACTGATGTACTCACTATTAGTAAACACATGAGTCTCTGGTAAACCAAGGTGATGGTGGTCAGTGCCCGCAGCCGGCTGCAGTCTGATCCCCCACCCGGCTGGTGGTCTCTGTCTTTCTCTTGCACGTGTTTGTGATGGTGGTGGACTACCTGCGCTTGCAACTTCAGGAGTCCGCTTCCGGCTTGTGGTTGCCTGAGGAGCCCTTTGCCCACAGATGCTGGCCCGTGGGATCTCTGAGCCGTGGCGGTGGCTTCCTATCCCCCTCGTTGGGCTATTGCCTTCAGTCGGGACTTTGGGTGGGACAGGACCTCTAGTCCTGGCCGCAATCAGTTAATTAGCTAGCCCCCAGTAGCTTCTGGACCTAGCTTCAGGGTCTGAGTACCCCCCTTTGTGCTCCGGTTTCCGAGTCGATTCCCCGGGTCGGTACCGGCAGGCTACAACCCTGTCCCGGCCCACCTCGGTTCCACCGAGCCATCTTCCCGGCTCCTGCAGACGGAGATCACCGTCTCCCCCCTAGCCTAAGGTACCAGGGCTCCTACCCTGGCACCTGCTCAAATTGGTTTATCTCCTCTGCTGGAGCTGCACACAGCTCCAGCCCAAACACCTCTCCAACTTGAACTCTGAAACTCTTCTACCCTTTACTTTCCCGCCTCAGGCTCTCTGAACTCCTCGGTGGGCGTCTTCCAATCGCCTGGTTCCGCCCCCTTGTGTGTCCATCAAGCTCTGAGGGGGGTGACTAGGTTTTTATGTGTTTGGCTGTATGTTACCTATGAGGGACAGGTGTAATGCGGGGCCCTATTTGTGACTACATGGCCCGGCCAGGGAGTCACATAAGCATGTCTCCAGAGCTAAACTCTATTGAACATGTGTGGGCATCCTCAATGGAATGTAGAAGAGAGCAAGGACTCTAACATCTACCAGCTCTGTGATGTCGTAATGGAGGAGTGGAAGAGGATTCCAGTGGCAACCTGTGATGCTCTAGTGAACTCAATGCCTAAGAGAGTTTAGGCAGTCTTTGAAAATAATATTGGCCACACAAAATATTGACACTTTGGGCACGATTTGACCATTTTCACTTAGGGGTGTACTCATTTTGTTACCAGTGGTTTTGACATTACTGTGTATTGAGATATTTAGAAGGGACACCAAATTTGGTCTTGTATACATGATGGACACTGACTACTTTACATTGTATCAAAGTTTAATATCTTCAGTGTTATCTCGTGAAACAATATAGCAAAATATTTACATAAATGTGAGGGGTGTACCCACTTATGTATTATACTGTAAAGTATGAGCCTCCACCTAGTCCCTATATACAGCATGAGCTCGCACATAGCACCTTTATACAGTATGAGCCCCCACATAATGCCTGTGTACAGCATGGGCCTCTACATAGCCCCCATATACAGCATGAGCCTCCGCACAGCCTCTTGTATACGGCATGAGCCACCACATAACCCCTATATATAGCATGAGCCCCAACATAGCCCTTTTATTCAGTATGAGCCCCCACATAATCCGTGTATACAGCATGTGTCTCCAAATAATCCCCATATAAAACATGAGCTCCTAAATAAATTCCTATATACACCATGAGCCCCTGCATAGCTTTCTATATACCACATGAGCCCCCACATAGCCTGCTATATACAGCATCAGCTCCAACATAGCTTCCTACTTACAGAAAGAGTCTACACACATCATAAAACCCACATACTAACTTCCCTTCCTTTCCCCCAGGGCTCCATCTCTTCTTGCTTCAGCGCTGGCGGATGGCGTTGTCAAGTCGGCAACTGGTGCTCCTCCATAGTTGTGCTGCCGTTTTGTGTTGCTGTGTTTTGTGTAGATCCAGCAAAGCTCCCTGCCCGGAGATCTGCACGCATGAGAGAGGTACACCCAAATCATTAGAATGAGGGCAAACTGGCTATGGGCTCCCCTGGAGCTACGGGACCCTCATAATCCACCTATGTAAAGGGGGTTCCTGTTAGTATTATGTGAAAATCTATAGGAACCGCTTTAAAGGGAATCTGTTATACCCCCAAATAAAATCAACATAAACTAAAACCATTTTATTTGTGTTGTTAGTGGCTTTGTTTTATTGCTGAAGATATGAAAAACATATTTTTATGTGACGCCCCTGACCTTATCAGGATGTCACAGGGAACTGCACTTCTTTCTTTTATAGTGCAGAACTTATCCTCCATGGTTCTGGGATCCTAACTTCAGTATTGTTCCCATCAGCACACAAATCCTAGCCACACCTCACACCACACCCTGTCAGGCACACCAGTGGGTGGTCTAGCTGGAAAAGGGCCATCAGCCTAGGGGTCAGGCAGACTGGTGGGAGGGACATAGTCAGTTCAGAGTAGCCCTCAGAGAGTGAGAAGCTGAAGGGAGTTGTAGCTCCCTGGGAGACTTTGGTTAAGTCGCAGACGGTGGGCTGGGACCGGAGGAGTCGGAGACCCGGTCGCAGGGTATTGGAGAAGGGTGCCCAGACTTATTTTTGAAGAATGGTTGGCACTGGAAAGTCCAGTAACCGGACTGGTACCGAGTATGGCAAGGTAAAGGACCCTAGATTAGGAAGTAGCTTTATGCAACCTGATAATTCACCTGTGGAGGATAGTCTCTTTATGAACTTTCATCAAGAGCTCAGAGATCGAAGGCTCCAACATAACAAGTGGGATAGGGCTTTCCAGCTTATGCGGCCTACAGAAATCTCAAATGTCAGCCATCGAGAGCACAGCTCCCCTATTTAAATATAGGCAGCGGGACCCCGACAGCTTCTGGCCGAGGGGTCACTTAGAAACATCTATCTACATGTGCCTGGAGGCAGGCTCCAGTCAACCAGACAATACCAGCAGGGACGGATTCCCAGATGAGCTCCCCAGAGTGGCAGCAGCACCCAGAGACTTGGTTTACTTCTGTGTCAGAGTCTGCTTAATGGTTGCACCAACATCCACACAGCTTGAGTGAGTACACTGCTGCCCCTGCGTTCTGCATGCCCCACAGCCCGAACCACGCCATCCTCTCACCTATCCTCTAGAGTCCCGGGGTCTCCCCTACCCATGTGTACCGCCCCGCGGGCTCGGCTTTGACTGCCGAGCCGCTCGGATCCGTGCTCGTACGGTGGGTGGTGGCTCGATCTCCTCACGGACCCGGGTGTCACGTCACTCTACAAGGGAGTTGACGCTACTGTGACGCCCTGGCCAGCCAGGTAGTCACAGAAAGAGTTAAACCTCCTTGGTAACAAAAAGAGCAGGAGGGGAGGAGTTGAGTCAGTCAGTGTGGAAGGAGAGAGGAAGGAGAGCAGACAAGGGCTGCAGCTCTTGTGCTGCTGGGGAAGTATAGCAAGGAAAAGGCAGAGTCTTGGAGCTGAAGTGGAGAGTAGGCTCAGGGGTACCCGCAGTGCACCGGGGCAGGGTAGTGGCCCGCTGGTAGCATGCCAAGGACCCCGGACTTGTGCAGAGGGAGGACTTCCCCCGTCCGAAACGGAGAAGGTGACTCATAGCTGGAGTGCAGGAGAGACAAAGAGGGCCCTGCTTATTGTACCGTGTGTGGGACCAGCACACCCCTCCAAAAAGCTCCCAGTCACCGGCAATTTGGTTTACAGAAAGACTGTGTGGTTCTTGACCCTCCACATGAGCTCAGCTTCATCCAACACCAAGACAACCGAACTGTGAGTTCCCTGCTCCCTGCAATCCCTGCCACCACCACAACTCCCAATTGGGCCCCGGGACTACACCTCCCCTACCTGTGGAGGGGATTCCACCTTGCTGCCCCACACCACCAGTCCCGGGTACGGTCCCCAGAGGCAGCAGCAGTGCCACCATCTCATCACCGCAACCCACGGGTGGCGTCACGAACAATCTCCCTTACCTAATCCCCTTTTTACTGTGGAGCCTGGGATCACAGACCGGGTCACGCCACCGTTATACCTACAGAAGTGACCCCTTGGCCCGGATCTGAGTAACCCCTTATCCCTGGGCGACACACTACACGCAGGGACTTCGGTGGGGGGAGTTCCACAGCCGGGGCCGTGGTGGTTTGGTAGGGGGGTTGTAAGTTCGTGACGCCACCCACGGGTTGTGGTGAATAGATGGACACCACCGCTGCCATTAACTAGGCCTCCCGGGGACGGTGTTGCGCAGCTTGGTGTTTTCCCCTCCGTGGGTAGGGGAGTGATGGTCCCGGGGGCGCGAGGGTAAGTGAGGAGGCGGGGGAGCGGGTGCGTACTGGAAGCTGGCGCGGTGTGGCACGGTGCGCGGCCCGAAGGCACTGGTGTACTCACTATGACACAATACACGGGAGTCTCTGGTAAACGAAACGGGATGATGAATGGGGCCCACAGCCGGCTGCAGCCTCTCCCTGAACGGGTTGGTGGTTTCCGCCTTTCTCCTGCACCTTTTTATATGAATGTTTGACTCCTATGCCTAAGCAATGGTAGTCCGCTCCCCGGCTTGCTGGTTGTCGGAAGAGCCCTGTTTTCCCGCAGATGCTGGCCCTTTGGGTCTCTATGCTTTGGCGGTGGCTTTACCCTGTATGGTTGGGCTGTTGTCTTCTAACGGGTCTTGTGTGGGATAGGTCCTTAAGTCCAGTCCTCAATCAGTTGATTTGACTCGGCCCTGTCGGTTCGGGGCTTTGTACTCGGTCTGAGTACCCCTCCTGGTGCTCCGATTTCCAATCGGTTACCCGGTTCGGTACCTGCGGGCCACCGCCCAACCCCGGTCCCTATGGTTCCACCAGCTGTAATCCCAGCTCCTGCAGGTGGCCACCACCGTCTGCCTCCTTGCCAGAGATGACTGGGCTCCGACCCAGCCATCTAAGTGGTCTATTGGCAGGCCTGGTCACAGGTCTGCCCTTGAACTTGACTTCTCCACTGTCAAGACTCATCCACTGACTGACTGTTTTTCCTGCCTCCAGGCCTGTGAACTCCTCTGTGGGTGGAGCCAACTGCCTGGCTCCGCCCCCTGGTGTGGACATCAAACCTGGAGGGTGGTGACAAGGGTTTTATGTTTGGCTACTGTCACATTTTCAGGGAGGGGGTGTGTGTGCATGGGACTACCTGGGACGACCTGACTAGTTCAGGGTGTCACACATGGAGGGAACATCTTCTGGCTGCCCCGCTCCATCTCCCCCAGGTACTCCCATCAGCAGCGGCGGTACTCCCCTTACCACAAACCACGGGTGGCGTCACGAACTCTCCCTTGTAAATATCCCTCCTTTTACACTTCGAAGTGGCCGCAAGCCCCCGGGTCCGGAGACCTTCGAGCCACAGCAACCCCGGATCCGAGCAGTTCGACTGCTGAACGGGCGGTACATTTACATTTCTCATATTTTCTACAGTTTAACATTAGAGAGAGCAACTTCTCACTTCTGCCCTCATAAAGCAGCAGTAATGCTATGTAGTATTGTGACTGCTGCAAATGAGGGATGGTACTGCACCCACTCAGGGGAGGTTACTCCTCCACTCTCCTTTGGATGTTGGTAAAATCAGGGGGGAGGATTACATTTTGAGTCACATGCAGCACTATTTTTTGGTGACCACAATGTGATTAAAGTGTGTGAGGTCCCTTAAGGCATTGCTCACAAAGAGCAGCACCATGAACAGTGCTATAGGGCTATGGCAGCGAGCACATCCAGTACTCTGAAAGTTCAGCCGGGGTTGTGGCTGTACTTTCAAAGTACTGGATGTGCTCATGGTCATGGCTTACAGTTACAAACAAAGAGGTAACAACATACCTCCCAACCGTCCTGGATTTTGCAGGACTTTCCTGATTTGAAAGATCTCTCACGCAGTCCCGCGGCTATCAGCTGATGTCCTGGCTCCTCCCCTCAGTGCAGTGAATAAATTAAATTAAATTTTTATCTGCTCTGGTTTACCGGGACAGCTGTGTCTCAAACTCGTAAACTCATCGTCCATAGGCAGTAGCTCTACCGCTGAGCTACTGCCTCTATTGAAAAACATAGGAAAATTTGGAAATCTTGACATACATAGATACATAGATACTGTACATACTGTAGATACTGTACATAGGTACATAGATACATCATCTATTTGTAGGTGAAGGAAAGAGTCAGATTAATTTCTTCCCATAAAACTACTATAGAGAAATGAGAAAATAAAATACAATTTTTTTTTTATTTCACCAACTTGGATTCAAAGCAACAACTTTCAAACATGTCTAGCAGACCTCATACCTTTTCTAGCTGATCTAGCTGTTGAGCCACTAGGAATGACAATGTCAGAGAGAGTATTTTACATAGATGAACCTACAGTACAGCCTCTCACACAGGACACAGAGCTCCATTGTGCAGAGCAGCGTCTCTGTGTCCTATATTCTACAGGGAGAGAAAAAGAGATTTTTTTTTTTCTTCTAAAAAAATTACTAAAAATAATAAAAAAAATAGAATAATGTAATTTTATTACACTTTTTTATAAAATAATAAACATCACAAATCAGCAAATAACATGGACATATCTGGTGTCCCTGTAATCGTAACGACCCAAACAACACAGCGATTATTATTATTTATTATTATTATTATTATTATTGTTTATTTATAGAGCACCATTGATTCCATGGTGCTGTACATGAGGGGGTTACATACAGAATACATATACAAGTTACAATAGACAGACTAGCACAGAGGGAAGAGGGCCCTGCCCTTGCGGGCTTACATGCTAAAGCGATCAGATTATTTATGGGGATCGGCAAATGGCGTAAAAAGTTGGCGCAATTTATTATTTTTCTTTATTAAAACATACAAAATGTAATACAAATGTATTGTTGAGGCCGTGTTCACACGTAGCGTAAATGCTGCGTTTTTTCTGCAGGTGTCCGCACCACGAGCACAATAACGTTCTTCTCTGATTATTGCGTGTCTGCGGTATTTTTTATGCATTGTCCCCCTTATTTGATACGTTTGGTACAGATGTGAATCCTGAAGCTTATAAAGATTAATATGCCTCAAATACGCACAGTTCAGCAGCATCTTTAAATGCAAAAGAGGAATACAGCTTTATAGGAACAAATAAGCAACATGTCATATAGTGACACATATATATATAAGAAAATTCTGGCTGCTATGACTATGAATGAACAGTCTGAGGCATCTGCTGAATGACCCTTAGGGGCACTTTGCACACTACGACATCGCAGGTGCGATGTCGGAGGGGTCATGTCGAAAGTGACGCACTTCCGGCGTCGCACTCGACATCATAGTGTGTAAATCCTAGATGATACGATTTCCGAGCGCAAAATCGTCGTAATCGTATCTTCGGTGTAGTGTCTGGGAATTCCATAATTACACGACTGCGACAGGTACGATGTTGTTCCTCGTTCCTGCGGCAGCACACATCGCTGTGTGTGAAGCCGCAGTAGCGAGGGACATCTCCTACCTGCGTCCTGCAGCTCCCACCGGCTATACGGAATGACAGAGGTGGGCAGGATGTTTACGTCCCGCTCATATCCGCCCCTCCACTTCTATTGGCTGCCTGCCGTGGGACGTCGCTATGACGTCACACGACCCGCCCCCTTAATAAGGAGGCGGGTCACCGGCCAGATCGACATCGCAAGGCAGGTGAGTCCATGTGAAGCTGGCGTAGCGATAATGTTCGCTACGGCTGCTATCACAAGATATCGCTGCTGCGACGGGGGCGGGGACTATCATGCTCAGCATCGCAAGCATCGGCTTGCGATGTCGTTGTGTGCAAAGTGCCCCTTACTGCCAAATGGGTGTGGCAGTTGACTTTGTTCCTCTTTCCTCTTTTCAAAAGTTGGGAGGTATGGTAACAATGTTCTGAACTTGTTTTTCAGGCTCTTTATCTCATTATACACTAGAGTTTTAACGGGAGGCTACCCTTGTTTTATAGACAATCATCTTGGCTATCTCATACATATTTTTGACTTGGAGCTTTTTAGCACCGGGGTGTCAAACTCATTTTCCTTAACGGACTAGTGAACCTGCTATTATGAAGTCCTCCATTTTCATGAGCTCTTTATAACCCCACCCCCACCACTGATTGTCAGCTTTCTGCCTATACATGGTGTACATGTGGCGCCCCTGACCTGGTCAGGCACCACTGAGTACTGCACCCATGCTGGGGGCAGTGCAATACAGGTAATCCAGAAGGCTGACCGAGGTGTGACTACACAGGCGCATAGTAATCAGGCCTCACACATGTACCTTTGGGAGGACTCCTGAGAACTTCCAGGAGGGGGCGTGCCTCCATGTCCACTCAAGGGGTGTGGTAGAAAGTCTGGTTGCTAGGTGGCGTAGGCAGGCACGAGTGGGGAAAGGAAGTAAAGAGAAGTGAACTGAGTCAGTCAGGGAAGGAGTGTCAAGGGAGGAGGTAGTTAGTGAAAAGACAGCGGAGAGAGCAGATGTGCAGGTCTCACAAGTGAGCTGGTTTAGTGCGCAGCTCAGGAAGAGCAGAAGCAGATCCTGGAGCTGTGGCAGTGACTACTGACGGGGGAGAATGGTCACCTGGTAGTGCCGAACGAAATCCACCCAAGGCTAAAGAGAGAGCAACGGAGTGGAGAGTAAGAGGACTGCCAGGGAGGAAACAGGTCCCAGTGCAGAGATAGATCCACCTTTCTTCTGCCAAACCTGCCTGAGGGGGCACTTCAAACCCCCAAGACAACACCACAGAGTCTGCAGCTACGTAGCAAAATGAGGGCCCATAGCTCACAGGAGGCAAGCAGCCGCAGTGACCTGGTCCAGGCTACAAGCAAACGGGCCGAAACGAGGGGAGCAGTAACTTCCCTGGGTGACCCACGTAGGGACTGCAAGTCGGGGTCATCACAAACAACAGAAGGGCTAAGGAAGGTGAGTCAGTAGCCACTCTCACCAGTCAGCCGGAAGGACGCCTGGTTCCAGCCTGGTTCATCCCAGCTACACCCGGGTTACTCACCCTGCCATCAACAGTGAGTGAAACCCCTGAAAGACATTCTGCTTGTGTTGAGTTATTCTGTGCCTTGTGGTTCCACACTCCTACACAGGGTCCTGGGGCTTGCCTCACTCTCAGGAGGCTATTACAACTGACTGCACCCACTATCAGCCCCAGGCATCCCTTAATCTGCAGCGGCGGTCTCCACTGACCGCAATTCTGAGAGTGGCGTCACAACAATCCCAAGAAGGTTCCCTACCTGTGACCAGAACCGTCCCATCACAAGGATTCCCTAAAGGTAATGCACCGCTACACCGCACCTGTGGGGCTTCACATACACAGAAAGCTGTTAATCAGTGGTGAGGAAGGAGTTATAAAGAGCTTAGTGTTCAAAGAATGGTATATCTGCAACAAAAATGACTATCAAAATTGCAGCAAGCAGCCCAGTAGGTGATACATTGCAGCACTGGAATCGGAGTCTGACCCAATACATATCAGGTGAGGCAGCAAAAAACAGGTGACAGATTCACTTCAAGGACTGCAAATGCAATCCTTATCCACCCTGATGCAACTAAACCTAGAGAAACCGACCTGATGTGTTGCCATACAGTTTATTCTGAGACCACCAAGCTTGCGTACCATCTACTTTACTCGCACACTAGTGTACAATTCCCTCTGTCTGCCAAGCCTGTGGACTGTTGCTATTAGATTTGTTGCCCCTTGTGCAGTAAAGTTAGCTTGTTGTAAGACCAAGATTGTCTGAAATATAGCATCCTAATCAGATAGTGTGCCATACAACACCCCAAAGTTGGCTTGTGATGCTTGTAAAAATGCATGCAAAAATGTAAGAAAATTCAAAACAGTGTGTATTATGTTGAAAAGTAAGATGAAAAAAAAATCTGTAGACAACTAAATGACTAAGAGCAGATTGGTATAATTTTTCATAAATCACCATATTTATTACATAAGGCCTCCGTTACTTAAAATTAAAATTGTTAAGATACATACCTAGTGCTTTTATCATAAATAAGCCTGCCACTATTCCTTCATTCTGATACACCTTCACATTGGTGTCTTCACAAAATTGTCTTCACAGTCGAAGACGTTTCCATGAAGAAAGAGAATTCTTTGAAGTTTGAAACATGCCCCAGAGCTCTTCAATAGTAGAGTTTATCCAGTGGAATGTGTAGGGTCTGAAACTATGTTCTGTGTGAAGCCCTGGCAAAACCAGGTAGTCACAGATAGGCCCCCGCATAACACCCGTCCCTCACTTAGGAAACACACAGCAGACCTGAAACCCTAGTCCCCCCTTAGGGAAAGATAGACACACCACTGGGCGTGGACACGCCCATCCAGGGGTTTAGACATCCCAGAGAGGGAAAACAAGCAGTCTAGTTTGGAATTCAAGTTGAGAGGAGTGTGGGCTGGAGCTAGGTGTAGCTCCAGCAGAGGAGATTCAAGTTGAATGGTGCCAGGGAAGGAGCCCTGGCTAGGTGGCAGATGGTGGTCTCCGTCAGCAGGAGACGGGAAGACGGCTCGGCAGAACCAAAGTGGACCGGGACAGGGTTGTAGCCCACCGGTACCAACACGGGGAACCGACCCGGAAACCGGAGCACAAAGGGGAAAGGGGGGTACTTGGACCCTGAAGCCAGGACCGGAAACCAGCGGCCTGGTTAATTAACCAATTGAGGCCAGGATTATAGGTCCTGTCCCACCCAAACTCCCTCATAGAAGACAACAGCCCACCGAAAGGGATAGGAGGTCACCGCCAGGGCCCATAGATCCCACGGGCCAGCGTCTACGGGCACGGCTCCTTAGGCTACATCCAGACGGGAGCGGACTCCTGAGTTCCAGACTAGGAAGTCCACCTTACACAAAGTGCAGAGGAAAAGGATAGAGACCACCAGCCCGGGTGGGGCATCCGAATGCAACCGGACGCGGCGCCGGCCACCAGAACCTTGGTTTACCAAAGACTCGTGTGACTCATTGACTGTGAGTAATCAAGCACCCCCTTGCTGTCGCTATATCCTGCACAAAGACACTGGGCAACCATCCCTACCCACAGAGGGGTTAACATGTAGCTGCCACAACATCTCTTCCGGGTGCCCCACAACAGCAGCGGTGGTGTCCCAACTCACCACACATCGTGGGTGGCGTCACGAACTTAACACGGCCTAGCCCATACATCTACGTCCCCCCTTTTTATTTGGCGTGTCCGCGAGACCCCCGGGTCCGGAGACCCTCGAGCCACCACCCCAGAAGGCCTGCTTCCAAGCAGCGCCGGCTGCTGGCACGGGGGCAGCACATTCTGCATGGGGAAACCTAAGGATGTTGGGACCATTGGGATTGGTTCATGAGGAAAGCACCAATTATGTTGGCTATACATTTGCCAGTTTTCAATTTAGGCTTCCCCTTACATTTCAGATCTGAATTATGGGATAATGGCAGGAGAAGTACAATGCTTGACACAAACCATCTTGTTCTTAACCACTTGCCACATTAGGATGTGAATAAACCCGGGCAGGTGTCCACAAGTGTAGAGGGGGTTAAGGAGCAGATCTCCTAACTATTGAGATGCCACTGTCAATATCTGACAACAGCATTTTAATGGATAGACTGCTAATGCCCCTATCGGTCCCCCACAACACAATTGCGGAGTGCCGATGATTTATTATGCAAATCAAAAAAGGTCCGTGGCACCTCTGTTAGGAGTCTTGACACAGAAACTTTTCTGTGTCGAAACTCCTAACAGAGGCTCCATGGACCTTTTTTGATTTGCATACTTCCCAGGAGCAATGCACCTAGGATTTCACTGTGTTGAGCGACTTTGCTGGCTGCCGGCAGTGTTTTCTCTGGCTGGTCTCCCTGAGATCAGTGATTGTTTTGTCTTGCTGATGATTTACTATGGCAGACAAGGGGCTGCTAAAAGTCACTGTTGATACCTTTTTGGTTCTGCCACAGGCTTTTCTTCTATAGGAAGCCATGATTTTTTTTATATATACATATATATATATATATATATATATATATATATATATATATACAGTATATATGTTACAGGCAATGTATGTATCGGCCTTGTGACCGATCTCTCCAATCACTGTGGATCTGGGGCCGGAGACTGCTCCCCTCAGCTTCACTCCGTCCATGGAAGCCACGGAGAGAGATCGGTAAGTTATAGCCACTGTCTCCTTTCAGGCGCTGCCACCGCCATTGCCCCAGCCCCCACCCTTCATCCGCCGGCTGAAGCAGTCACTGCCACTGAACCCATCTGCTGCCTCCCCTCCATCTGCCACCGCTCTCCTCCATAAGCCGCTGCCCCCCTCCCTCATCTGCTGCCCCCTCTCTCACATCTTACCTTCCTCCACCTGCTGTGATCCCCCCACCTGCTGTGAGCCCCCACCTGCTGTGAGCCCCTCCCCCCACCTGCTGTGACAACCCCCCACCTGCTGTGACCCCCCCACCTGCTGTGATCCCCCACCTGCTGTGATCCCCCACCTGCTGTGATTCCCCCCACCTGCTGTGATCCCCACCTGCTGTGATCCCCCACTTGCTGTGATCCCCCCACCTGTTGTGATTCCCCCACTATCTATCTATCTATCCCTCTATGTATCTATCCCTCTATGCATCTATCCATCCATTCCTCTATATATCTATTCCTCTATCTATCTATCCCTCTATCTATCTATCCCTCTATCTATCTATTCCTCTATCTATCTATTCCTCTAGCTATCTATCCCTCTATCTATCTTTTCCAGTATCTATCTATCCCTCTATCTATCTATTCCAGTATACAGTCAGGGCCAGAAATATTTGGACAGTGACACAAGTTTTGTTATTTTAGCTGTTTACAAAAACATGTTCAGAAATACAATTATATATATAATATGGGCTGAAAGTGCACACTCCCAGCTGCAATATGAGAGTTTTCACATCCAAATCGGAGAAAGGGTTTAGGAATCATAGCTCTGTAATGCATAGCCTCCTCTTTTTCAAGGGACCAAAAGTAATTGGAAGAGGGACTGTAAGGGCTGCAATTAACTCTGAAGGCGTCTCCCTCGTTAACCTGTAATCAATGAAGTAGTTAAAAGGTCTGGGGTTGATTACAGGTGTGTGGTTTTGCATTTGGAAGCTGTTGCTGTGACCAGACAACATGCGGTCTAAGGAACTCTCAATTGAGGTGAAGCAGAACATCCTGAGGCTGAAAAAAAAGAAAAAATCCATCAGAGAGATAGCAGACATGCTTGGAGTAGCAAAATCAACAGTCGAGTACATTCTGAGAAAAAAGGAATTGACTGGTGAGCTTGGGAACTCAAAAAGGCCTGGGCGTCCACGGATGACAACAGTGGTGGATGATCGCCGCATACTTTCTTTGGTGAATAAGAACCCGTTCACAACATCAACTGAAGTCCAGAACACTCTCAGTGAATTAGGTGTATCTGTCTCTAAGTCAACAGTAAAGAGAAGACTCCATGAAAGTAAATACAAAGGGTTCACATCTAGATGCAAACCATTCATCAATTCCAAAAATAGACAGGCCAGAGTTAAATTTGCTGAAAAACACCTCATGAAGCCAGCTCAGTTCTGGAAAAGTATTCTATGGACAGATGAGACAAAGATCAACCTGTACCAGAATGATGGGAAGAAAAAAGTTTGGAGAAGAAAGGGAACGGCACATGATCCAAGGCACACCACATCCTCTGTAAAACATGGTGAAGGCAACGTGATGGCATGGGCATGCATGGCTTTCAATGGCACTGGGTCACTTGTGTTTATTGATGACATAACAGCAGACAAGAGTAGCCGGATGAATTCTGAAGTGTACCGGGATGTACTTTCAGCCCAGATTCAGCCAAATGCCGCAAAGTTGATCGGACGGCGCTTCATAGCACAGATGGACAATGACCCCAAGCATACAGCCAAAGCTACCCAGGAGTTCATAAGTGCAAAAAAGTGGAACATTCTGCAATGGCCAAGTCAATCACCAGATCTTAACCCAATTGAGCATGCATTTCACTTGCTGAAATCCAGACTTAAGACGGAAAGACCCACAAACAAGCAAGACCTGAAGGCTGCGGCTGTAAAGGCCTGGCAAAGCATTAAGAAGGAGGAAACCCAGCGTTTGGTGATGTCCATGGGTTCCAGACTTAAGGCAGTGATTGCCTCCAAAGGATTCGCAAGAAAATATTGAAAATAAAAAAAATTTTTTTGGGTTTGGTTTATTTGTCCAATTACTTTTGACCTCCTAAAATGTGGAGTGTTTGTAAAGAAATGTGTACAATTCCTACAATTTCTATCAGATATTTTTGTTCAAACCTTCAAATTAAACGTTACAATCTGCACTTGAATTCTGTTGTAGAGGTTTCATTTCAAATCCAATGTGGTGGCATGCAGAGCCCAACTCGCAAAAATTGTGTCACTGTCCAAATATTTCTGGACCTAACTGTATGATTCTATCTATCCATCTATCTATCTATCTGCTGAAAGAGTCTTAAAGTGAATCTGTCAGCAGGTTTTCGCTCCCCCATCTAAGCAGCATAATGTGGAGACAGATACCCTGATTCCAGCGATGTGTCACTTACTGAGCTGTCTGGTTTCATTGTGATAAAATCAATGTTTTCTCTGCTGCAGATCTAGCAATTATAAAGAGCTCATGAATATGCTGAACTACCTGCAGCATGACAAGTAGCCCTGTAATGATAATCTCCTGCTGATTAACCAGTGAAGTTATCAAAACTACACTAAGCAGCCCAATAAGTGACAATCGCTGGAATCAGGATCTCTTCCCGTACATTATGCTGCACTCATATTAGGTGTTAAAAACCTGGTGACAGATTCCCTTTGAAGGGGTTGTTAGGTCTAAATCCCCAAGTCAGCATTATCACAATTTGGTTTCAATTAGTTTAAAAACTGTATGTGACACATTCCCTTAAAGAAAAAAAAAATAGATTTACCAAAAATAAATATATACCAAAGAAGTTAGATTTAAAAAAAAAAAAAAAAAATAAGTTAGAGTAGGACCCTGCCAAAAGAGTCTACCTTGTTGTGGTGGCGGGCTTAAAAAAAACTTTTGGCCAAAACAAAATCTGATGGCTGCGTGTGTCATGCGGTGTTCAATGTGAAGGGTTAATGTGTGATTGGTGAGGTTGCAATGCAGAAGAGAAGCTTTTCCAAGAGTGGCGGTGGGACTGTGGAAGATTCACGGGGTGGAGGCGGAGCTGGGGTGGAGGCAGAGCTGAGTTGGAGCCTCAAGGGGGCCCCGAACTTTTGCCAGTATGGGGCCCTGAAATTCCTAGTGGCAGCCCTGTTCCTGAATATTAGGGGTACTTTGCACGCTGCGACATCGCTACTGCAATATCGTTGGGGTCAAATCGAAAGTGATGCACATCCGGCGCCGGTAACAACGTCGCAACGTGTAAAGCCTAGGTGCGCCGATAAACGATCGCAAAAGCGTAAAAAATCGGTGATCTGTGTAGCGTCGGTTATTTTCATAATGTCGCACCAATAGGAGATACAATGTTGTTCCTCGTTCCTGCGGCAGCACACATCGCTGTGTGTAGAGCCGCAGGAGTGAGGAACATCTCCTTAACTGCCTCCACCGACAATGCGGAAGGAAGGAGGTGGGCGGGATGTTTACGTTCCGCTCATCTCCGCCCCTTCCTTTTCTATTGGCCGCCTGCCGTGTGACGACGCTGTGACGCCGCATTACCCGCCCCCTTAGGAAGGAGGCGGGTTGCCGGCCAGAGTGACGTTGCAGGGCAGGTAAGTGCGTGTGAAGCTGCCGTAGCGATAATGTTCGCTACGGCAGCTATCACAAGATATCGCATGTGCGACGGGGGCGGGTGTTATCGCGCTCGGCATCGCTAGCCGATGCTAGCGATGTCGCAACGTGCAAAGTACCCCTTAGTCTTTAGTAACAAACAGTCAAAAACATGAAAAAAGAAATGCAAAATGAACAACAGGATATCTTTGCTGGGAAAAAAAAAAGAAATCAGAAGTGTCATTCCTGACTATTTGTTGCAGCACGGGAGGCTAGAATGGCATTTTGAATTGCACTTCATTTTTTTTTTTTACGCAAAGGCATTTGTTAGTTTGGAATCTGATTGGTTGCTAATTCTAATGCGGGCTTTACACGAGATGATAGATTGTGCGATATGTCGTCGGGGTCACGGTTTTCGTGACGCACATCCGGCATAGAGCACAACGTCGTTTCGTGTGACACCTCTGAACGATGCAGTATGGCTCACAAATCGTGAGTTGTGTACACGTCGTTATCTTTCATAATCTCGTTTATTTTCATGGGTGCAGGTTGTTCATCGTTTCCGTGGCATCACACGTTGCTCCGTGTGACACCACGGGAACGATGAACACAGCGTACCTGCGTCCCACGGCACCCGCCGGCTTAATGGAAGGAAGGAGGTGGGCGGGATGTTTACGTTCTGCTCATCTCCACCCCTCCGCTTCTATTGGCCGGCTGCTGTGTGACATCGCTGTGACTCCGAACGTACCTCCCACTTCAGGAAGTGGATGTTCACTGCCCACCGCGACGTCGTCCGGAAGGTAAGTGTATGTGACGGGGGTTAAACGAGTTTGTGCGCCACGGGCAGCGATTTGCCCATGACGCAAAAACAACGTGGGCGGGTATGATCGATTGTGAAATCGCACAATCGGTCGTCCCGTGTAAAGCAGGCTTTAGGGGCCCTTTGTACACTACGACATCACAGGTGCGATGTCGGTGGGTTCAAATCGAAAGTGACACACATCCGGCGTCGCTCTCGACATCGTAGTGTGTAAATCGTTTTAACTATGATTACCGAGCGCAAAAGCGTCGGTATCGTATGATCGGTGTAGTGTCAGTCATTTTCATTATTTTGGCTGCTGCGACGGTACGATGTTGTTCCTCGTTCCTGCGGCAGCACACATCGCTGTGTATGAAGTCGCAGGAGCGAGGAACATCTACTTACCTGCGTCCCGTCTGCAATGCGGAAGGAAAGAGGTGGGCGGGATGTTTACGTCCCGCTCATCTCCGCCCCTCTGCTTCTATTGGCTGCCTGCCGTGTGACGTCGCTGTGACGCCACACGACCCGCCCCCTTAGGAAGGAGGCGGGTCGCCGGCCAGAGCGACATCGCAGGGCAGGTGAGTGCATGTGAAGCTGCCGTAGCGATAATGTTCGCTACGGCAGCTATCACCATGATATTGCAGCTGCGACGGGGGCGGGGACTATCGCGCTCAGCATCGCAGCATCGGCTTGCGATGTCGTAGTGTGCAAAGGGCCCCTAAGGGCAACTGAGCCAGTTTCACAGATCTGCTGCTGTCCACCTACTTTTTGACGGACCACCCCTGTAGTATTCTACACTTCACCTGTTTGTCATTTAGGTATTCTATAGAATGACAAGGAAATGTATGAACATCTGATGTATTTCATACTTTTACAACCCATTTCCAGCATTTTATACATTGCCTAGGTATTCTATAGAATGCCTGTTTTTACACTTTGTTGGTAACATATACAGTACAGACCAAACGTTTGGACACACCTTCTCATTCAAAGAGTTTTCTTTATTTTCATGACTCTGAAAATTGTAGATTCACATTGAAGGCATCAATGTGTTAACATGTGGAATGAAATACTTAATAAAAAAAGTGTGAAACAACTGAAAATATGTCTTATATTCTAGGTTCTTCAAAGTAGCCAGCTTTTGCTTTGATTACTGCTTTGCACACTCTTGGCATTCTCTTGATGAGGTTCAAGAGGTAGTCACCGGAAATGGTCTTCCAACAGTCTTGAAGGAGTTCCCAGAGATACTTGCACTTGTTGGCCCTTTTGCCTTCACTCTGCAGTCCAGCTCACCCCAAACCATCTCGATTGGGTTCAGGTCTGGTGACTGTGGAGGCCAGGTCATCTGGCATAGCACCCATCACTCTCCTTCTTAGTCAAATAGCCCTTACACAGCCTGGAGGTGTGTTTGGGGTCATTGTCCTGTTGAAAAAGAAATGATGGTGTAACTAAACGCAAACCGGATTAAATAGCATGCCGCTGCAAGATGCTGTGGTAGCCATGCTGGTTCAGTATGCCTTCAATTTTGAATACATCCCCAACAGTGTCACCAGCAAAGCACCCCCATACCAACACACCTCCTCCTCCATGCTTCACGATGGGAACCAGGCATGTAGAGTTCATCCGTTCATCTTTTCTGCGTCATACAAAGACACGGTGGTTGGACCCAAAGATCTCAAATTTGGAGTCATCAGACCAAAGCACAGATTTCCACTGGTCTAATGTCCATTCCTTGTGTTCTTTAACCCAAACAAGTCTCTTCTGCTTGTTGCCTATCCTTAGCAGTGGTTTCCTAGCAGCTATTTTACCATGAAGACCTGCTGCACAAAGTCTCCTCTTAACAGTTGTTCTAGAGATGTGTCTGTTGCTAGAACTCTGTGTGGCATTGACTTGGTCTCTAATCTGAGCTGCTGTTAACCTGCGATTTCTGAGGCTGGTGACTCGGATAAACGTATCCTCCGCAGCAGAGGTGACTCTTGGTCTTCCTTTCCTGGGGGTTCCTCATGTGAGCCAGTTTCTGTGCAGCGTTTGATGGTTTTTGCCACTGAACTTCGGGACACTTTCAAAGTTTTCCCAGTTTTTCAGACTGATTCACTGTTAGAATTTGTATTATGGCAAGAAAAAAGCAGCTAAGTAAAGAAAAACAAGTGGCCATCATTACTTTAAGAAATGAAGGTCAGTCAATCCGAAAAATTTGTTTTTCTTTACTTAGCTGCTTTTTTCTTGCCATAATACAAATTCTAACAGTCTATTCAGTAGGACTATCAGGTGTGTATCCACCAGACGTCTGCACAACACAACTAATGGTTCCAACCCCATTTATAAGGCAGGAAATCCCACTTAATAACACTAGAACTACTGGACTCGTGACACCTATATAGAAATACATGGTGCAAAGTAGTCAAAATGACTACCTCAGTAGTTCTAGTGTTAAACCTGACAGGGCACACCTGTGAAGTGAAAACCATTTCCGGTGACTACCTCTTGAAGCTCATCAGGAGAATAACAAGAGTGTACAAAGGAATAATCAAAGCAAAAGGTGGCTACTTTGAAGAACCTAGAATATAAGACAAATATTCAATTGTTTTACACTTTTTTGTTAAGTATTTCATTCCACATGTGTTAATTCATAGTTTTGATACCTTCAATGTGAATCTACAATTTTCAGAGTCATGAAAATAAAGAAAACTTTTTGAAAGAGAAGATGTGTCCAAACTTTTGGTGTCAATAAAAGTTCAATCTACCAAAATATATAATAAAAATAATCATATGATAAACAACATTAAGAGAAAAATCAAAATAGCAGAACATGTGAAGTTAGGGTTTTTTGTCACGGACATCTCTAAAAAATGCAGTAAAAAGTGATCAAAACATTGTATGTTCCACATATTGCTGTCATTAAAAATGTTGGCTCATCATGCAAAAAACAGGCCCTCACTCAGCTCTATCAACAGAAAAATTAAATGTTACAGGTTTTGGAAAATGGTGGTATAAAACAAACAATTTTATTCACAAAATAAAGATAAAAATCAATGAAAGTTTTTGCTTTGCTTTAATCTGACTTACTTGGATAATCAGGTTGCCAGGTCATTTTTACTGCACAATGAGAACGGAAAAAACCTAAACTGAAAAACAACAGCAGAATTGCATTTTTTTTTCATCATTTCAAGCCACTTGGGATTTTTTTTTCACATTTTCAGTATATTGTATGGTAAGATAAAAGATATCAATCTAAACTACAACTCACCTTGCAAAAAACAAATCTCTATAGGGCTAGGAGGAAAACTCAAAGGGCAAAATTGGAAAATTCCCTGGCCATTAAAGAGTCAATCTTAATTTTGGGGGTCATAGAATATGCAGTTAGAATATCCTACCCCCAGTACCCACAGTGTTTTATTAGCTGTATTTAGTCATGGATGATAACGTCTGAATACATATTTCAGTGTATTCACATCTTCACCATGAAACCTAATCCTGGTGCCTTATGCCAACCACAACTGTGCTGGAAACATTAGCAGACATGTCCAATGTTATTTTTGTCGCAGACTGTTTTTCCATCCCGTACTTAACATTTTCTCACAGGACTAATGAACGCTCCTGGCAGGAGGATTTTCCCTTCTCACACTTTAAGGTTTTTAGCTGCCCTCTATCTGACCATGCACTTTACTTGTCACTCCATAAATCCGGTATCTGCAGATTTATTCCCTTCAGCTTCCCCTCCGTGACAGATATACCAAGCCACTTCACTATTTTCTAAGCTGAGAGGGTTTTTTTCTCTCTATTTTTCCTAGTTAAATAGATAAACCTTAATTCCAGCAGTAGTTTCTATTGTTGCCATGATAATTAATTGTTTATGACCCTAACCACAGGAAATGTCCTGAGCATCACTTAAATAGTTAATGATTCCACTTTATGAATCCATTGAGAAAATCTATTCTTTTCATTTAGAACCACAAGGCCTAAATTAAAGATTGTGGTTACAAAACCACTTTCTAGCATGAAAGCGGAAACAGAGTAAACGTTGCTGCGTCTAGACTCCCAATTCTAAAAGTCATAGACCATATGTTAAGACTATATGTTTGTAACAATGGTATATGACCAAGATTTAGTTCAATGGAAACCGACTTGACCGCAAAACTTGACCTTTTGTGCCCTTGCACTAGGTTTTATGACATCATTATAATAATATAATAGGGAAGCATTGCCTGCTGTGCCATAGGCAGAACACAAGAATTTGATCTTCTTTAAACAGTCTTGGACTATTTACTCATCCTTACCAGATCTGTTTTCTCAGCACCCCCAAAGCAGCATGACTACAATGGAAAAAGACAAATGACATAAGTACCAAAAGGAAAATAGCTGCCTCTCCATGGCCCAAGCAGTATAATAAATTACCCATGGCTACCTGGCCTTATGCAATACAAGAAGATGAAGTTCCCTCTTATACGTTTTGCATGAGGGTTGAGAATCTTCAAGTTATGCTTCTGAGTGTAGTTATATTGATTGCAGTAGTTAAACTTCCTTCTGGGCCCTAGACTGAGTACAACTGTAGGAGGTGGTCGAGTCCTGCAATGTAAACTATATGGTTATGTAGAGTGAAATATCTTATGTTGCTAGCTGGGTGCAGGTTCCAGACACATTAGAGCCTGTTACCAAAGGCCCCACCTAGTGATTGCTCTGAGATAGCAGCAGAATGGAAGCAATGGGGTTAAAGGGGTAGTGATAGATGCAGGAAGAGGGCGGTTGGGAGGTCTCGAGAAGAAGCAGTCTACAATAGGGTTCAAATGTGAGAAGTTGTGGCCTTGTACTAGGGTCCATCAGGGAACCCCAAGGTAACACCTACAGCTCACCCTGGTGGGCTTAAAGAGCTGTCCATCTAGAAAGCCACATGGGCCAATAATCGAACTAAGGTGAGTGGAATCAGGGGGGAAGGAGACACAGACCGCAGAGCTTGAGAACGAGATCCAAGATAGCAGAACGGGACAGGTAGAGAGGTAGTACCCCACACTGAGAGGAAGGAAGCAAAGGAAAGCCATGTTTGTCATAAAGTAAAGAATAAAGTGAACTTTCTGTTTGGCTAGGTGAGCACTGGTGTCGCGTGTGTTACTGACTCTCTAGAACAATGATAGCCAGTGGCGTGAAGGACACAGGTAAAGAAACTAGTAAGTGCCGTGCACCCAATCTGAGGTCCCATCCACACACAGTGGCTCTTTAAAGGGAACTAATCACAAGAATTTTCTTAAATAACCTAAAGCCAGTACTGTTGTGAATATGTTTTCCAGTTTGGGGCTCCCTCTTGTGGTCAGTGCTGGCGGTGCAGTTGATTTGTGGAATGAAAGCCACACACCTGTGGAGGACTGGAAATCAGGCATTTCAGATTGGACTATATAATTGAGCAGTTTCCTCCTGTTAGTTGCCGGTGCTCAATGGATATCCTGTGTGTTAAGGACATTCTGAAACCAGTCCTGCTCACTACCAGAACTCCTCTCAGATAAGTGGTCTTGTGCTTCTGCTTATTTTTTCCACTTTCTTGTTGTTTTTTCTGCTTTGATACTATGCTTGGTTCCTATTTTGTCTGTGTGAAGTTCTTGGTGGAATTGGATCATTCCCTGCTGGGAGTGTCTGTATACTTAGCTCCATGATTCTGCAATGTGTTTTGTCATGCTTGGTGTTAAGTCAGTCCCTCATCTATATTAGTATTTTTGGATCCCAGTAACAGTATTTCCATATCAGGCGTGCTAGTAATTATGAAGGTTTTTCCGTCTGCAGACAGTGCTCCTTCCTATCCTTTGGGCCTCACCTTTGCTAAATCTGTTTTTCTAGCTTTGTATTGTGTTTTCCTATATCACTGTAGTGTTTACATGTGGGGAGCTATCTATATTTTTGGGGATTGCTCCGAGGAAGATTAGCTTTCTTATATCTCTATCTGTAAGAATATTTAGTTCTCCGGCTGTGTCGAGACGATTAGGTCATCGTGGGCTCATCCCTCGGCTACTTCTAGTTGTGTGTCAGGATTAGGTCTGCAGTCCGTTAAGGTTCCAGCCACTCTGTTACCTTTTGGGTTTCCGCATTTTTTGATCCTCCTCGGTCCCTGAATCATTACTATACTGGCGCTATCAGGCTGATTCTCTACATACCTTTAGAGGTGAGCTCGGATGTTTAGATTTTGAAATACAAGAAAGTAAAGTTTATCAAATCATCAGCCTCTTGAGTGACAGCAGCTGAGCATCAGATAATATCTGGGGGGGTATTCATAGTTATCCCCTCCCCCTATTAGATTTAGCCTAAGTATTATACAATCGATTTACTTTTTCACTAGCAAAACCTGTGCTGAGGTCATACCCATGTGACCAGAAGGTGATGGGCCTAAGCCAACAGAAAAATGTTGCTTCCTGGTATCAGCTTTGTTGGCTGATGCCCCGCCCCTTCTGATCATATGGGTATGACCTCAACACAGGTACTGCAAATCAACAATTAGAACTATTGTATAATACTTATGCTAATTCTATCAGGGGGAGGGGTAACTCTGAATACCCCCTGTTAAATAATGGGTTTACGGCGACAACTGCATAGCCAGTATATAATGATTGGAGCGAAGATAGGTCAAAAACATATTATGAATTTATTCAGATAAGAGTTGGAGGGTTACAGTCATTAGAGAAAAATAACTGTCTTGGCTTGAGTTAATAGATGGAGACAGATAGAAAAAATAACAGTTCATTTATCTTACATCGCTGTAGTGTGTAAGCCGTCTCGGGATGATCTGTAGATGGTCTGGTCGGGTTGATGAGTCCGTCTCTCTCCTCCCTCCTTCTGCCTCTCCCTCCTTCTGCCTCAACCTTTGAAGTGTGGGCTTCTTTTATAACCCAAACCCCTCCTCCTGATTATCCTTATCTCTTTACATGGTAACACAAAAAGTAACTATCCTAATTTAGTTAAGCATTACATCATGTCACGTGGTACGTTTTACCCGCGAAATAAGTGTACTTGCGCACTAGAGACCTGTAACAAAACCTACTTCAACTTATTTATAAACCTTTGAAGCTCGCTGAACTTTGACCTTAAAGTAACAGTAAGACGTTTCTCATAGCTATTTCAGCTCTTAGCCCAACATTCCAAACAGAATATAGCACTACTTTGACAACTTTGACAAACAATGTCAGATGGCTTTGATGAACAACTAGCAGATGACTTTGGTTCTACAATGTCAAAAACCTTGGTTAGCATTTTCCAACTCACAGGCATCCTTAAAGGGATGGGGAAATATACATATATTTATGAATATATGTAATCCAGTCTATGAATCAATCTCCATAAACTCACTATTTTACAGTCCCCCCTTATATGGAAGTTTGATGAACCCCGGGAAACCCTAACTCAATCGTGTCATCATTCGTATCACATACATTCTTGTTGGAAATTCTAGACCAATATTTGACTTGATAAACCAATCTGCAACTTTCTGTCAAAAAGTCATCTTGCGATTTAACATTCCTCTAAGAATGTTATCTTCCTTTTTCATTTCTATTTTTATGTTCCTATATATCTTCTGAATTCTACACATCACAAAAACTTGATATATAATACACATCAAAACTAATAAAAATATGATTATGATGGGATTAAATAAAACATTACCAACCGCTGACTGAAAAGATGACTGAGACCAGGAATGTACAGATTTGCTAAAACTCTTCCACCAAGTTCTACCTGACATTCCATTCCATTCGTGTTCAATATCACTTAATTCACCTTGTTCATGCCTGAATATAATTTCTGCTTCCTTTAACTGTTTCGTTAATAAATCTAACAAACCCTTGTCTTTCTTTATTTCACTTGTCCACATATCCCAAGGAAAATCATTTATTTGTGATAAATTGAATTGTATGGGAAATGCCGTTAAGTTTCTCTTTCCTATAGAAGTGATATTAAAATTTCCTTCCTTCTTTGAAAGAGATCTCACATTTCCTTCTATACAATACAAACCCATAGGTAGGTTTTCCTTATGTACACAAGCAGAATAGAAAACAGAAACCTTCTCTGTCTCAGACATGACCTGAAAACATATCTTAGTTGGACTTACTGGAGTCACCAGATCATGTAGTGTCTGTACAGTCTCTATTCTCGCATGACAAGAAGAATGATTATGAAAACATGAATGATAAATCACCTTATCCTGTCCAGGTAAACACATCACCTTAGAAACAAAATGCAAACATGAAGAAATGTCTACTTGTTCGGTGTTCACTCCATCAAATGCAAAATCTGTGTACTGCAGTTGATAGAACACTTGTTGTGTGTTGCTCACAGGTATACCCAAAACTGTAACAGGAACAATAGTTCCTTCTCTTCCGATCACTGGGATTAGCGATGTGCCAACACAAATGTTTCGTTCACATCCTAACCACTTATTTACCCACAAATCCGTATGATTCAATGCAAAATCATACTCTACAGGTAAATTTCGCAGTATTCCCAGTGGAGTAATTCCACTCTGTAAAGCTTGTGCAATCAACTTTAAATTAGAAGAGTACTCTACCTGTATCTCCAGGCACGCTTTAGCCACTTGTGTTTCGTGTGTGCTTTCCACGAGAGCTAATGTAGCATCCTGTAGATGTGACACGGAAGAGCCTAGTACAGCAGCTGTATTCATTACCATCTTTTCAAGAAGTTGATTCAGACTCTTCTGAACCTTTACACCTTTTCCTCCAATAAAACCAATATTATCCAAATCTGACTTAAGTGTCTGTATATTCATGGCATTAGTCAGACTTCCCACTGTCCCAATTCCTCCCAGAATTCCTTCTAACACTCCTCTCTTACTCCTAGTCTGAGCTGTTCTTTTCCCAAACCACTGTTCTATCCCCATCTCCATGTTTATGAGATGTGATTGACACTGAGGAAACCTGGTAGAGATCTTCCAATGAGACATATTGAAAGTCCACACCATTGTCATAAATTCTCCATCCCTTAATAAGGACTTGGACTGAAATTGATTAATTTGGAAAGGAGTAGACGGCATGAACCTCGTGTCTGTGCATGCACTATCTGCTGCTGACCAAATATTCACACTAACGTCTTTACAATGTCTGTAATGTGTCTTTGTTTCAACGCAACACTGGTAAATTCCAGAGTCCCTGGAAGATGGATTTTCTATGGAAAAATGAACGTATCATCCATCCACCTGATATTACCAATCTGACCTCTGTGAATGACATTAGTTGGACTGTTTAAAAAACTTCCCAAAAATGATGAATTCTTGGTCCATGTCAACAAAGACTCAGAAGGCAATTTCAACCTTGTGTTACATTTTAACATTATGGGTACTGTATTTACTTTATCATGTACTGTCTGTGGTGAAACCCTAATTTCCGGAACTATAGTGTTAGTAACGGTAAACACTACAGATACCTGAACTTGCACAGGTTCCCGTGTTATCTGGAAATTCCATGTTTTGACCCAATCTTTATCTCCTTCTGTGATGGAGAGTAAAGAAGGATCCAGAATTTTCCCAAAAACCTGAGTTTTTAACAAAATTTCCGTTTTGGATCTTCCAAACTTTCCCTTTGCAATCATGTCATTTGTAATATCACCGGACCATACAGCAGGTTCATCAACTCTGATCTCTATGTTCCAGTATAGTACATCTGTAGGAGAACATTCCCATGTACCAGTTTTATTATTGTGTACATATTCTCCTTGTAATTGTGTGAATCTAGTTTTAGGTCCTGCAATCGCATGTAATATTATGTCTGTGTCGTGTATGAAATGTAATTCAATGCAACATTTTGTTCCATATCCCATGCAGATATTTCCTGTTATCTCCACAGAATCGTCCGTGATGTTCTCTGTCAGTAAGTTCCGTGTATCTGATCCTCTTGGTCTTCGAGAATGTTGAATCTCTCTAGTCTGTTCATTCACATCATTGGCGATTGTTCCTTGATGTAACATGTAAACAATGACGAAAATAAAGCAAAGCAGCAGGAACGTAGATCCCATCACGTAGAAGCTTGTCTTGAGCTTGGGAAGATGTTCTTTCTCCAGAAGGCTTGATGTCATCTTTCCTTCACAGTCTTTAGGTTCTTTATTCCAGTTCGTATAGGAATCCATTTCTTCCTGGAAAGAAATGCAGTATCATTATTTTGTCACAAATATTTTGCACTGGTCAACGTGAACCCACACTTTTTGTGTTTTCCGGGTCTTTTTTACCACATTTGACACTCGGTGCACAAGAATCATGACTTGTCCCATAGTCTCAAGGACTTCAAAAGGACCTTCCCAATTACACTCCCATGGACCACTCTTGCGAAAGGTTTTGATCATCACTAGAGCACCTTTCTTGAATTTGGACTCATAGGGTGGCTCCATTTTCTGCATTCTTGATGCCGCATATGGCAGAATCGCTTTCAGGTTCTCCTGTAGCGATCTCAACCATTGGGACCTTGAGATAGCATCTTTTTGTGGAGTGGATAAAAATGGCTCATGTGGAAACCACAATGGCATTTTTCTTCCCGTCATCAACTCAAGCGGAGTGAATTGAGTTGTAGAAGAGATTGAACCTCTTATACTCATCAGTATGAAAGGAACCTTGTCAACCCAAGTGTTACCTTTGTCCAAAAGCATCTTTGCAATTCTGGACTTGATTGTCCTATTCATTCTTTCCACAATTCCCGCAGATTGTGGATGATAGGGGACATGAAATTGCTGTCGCGCCCCTAGAATAGCACAAGCAGTTTGCATGATTTTACCTGTGAAGTGGCTACCTCGATCGGAGGTAATCATCCTTGGGATCCCCCAAGTACAAAAGACATGTTGTACCAATTCCCTTGCTGTGGACAAAGCATCATCTTTCCTAACAGGTAATATTTCTACCCATTTTGAGAACACATCTACCACAATCAATGCATACCTGAGACCATGTTTACCTGAGGGTAAAGGACCAATATAGTCTATCTGCAGTGTAGACCATGGACCATCTGCAGGTGCGATCCGTAGAAGTGGTGGCTTCTGTCCTTTAGGTCTTGGATTTATTTGGGCACAAATGAGACATGATAGTACAACACTTTGAACTGTTTCGTCCATTTTTTCCCAATAAAATTTCTCCTTGAGAATGACTAACAATTTCTGTTGTCCCAAGTGACCTAAACTCTCATGGTTGTATCGAGTGAATTCTACCTGTAGATGTTTTGGTACAACTGGACGCAATTCTCCATTTGAATTGTGACACAAAACCCCATTTTCACAGATGAAAGGAGGTTTTGGATCATCCAGAAAAATAACAAGAGAAGGATCTTTTCTCTGTTCCTCTGCAAATGAAGGTATGTACGTGTCTGTTCTTTGAACCGCTGAAATCTCAGAAGGTTCAGAGTCAAACACTTCCTCTCCTGTCAGGGCAGCTTCTTTGGCTAGAGCATCTGCGGTTGCATTACCTACAGATAACTCATCATCAGATCTTTGATGTGCAGCGACTTTCACTATAGCAAATCTATTTGGGGCCCTAGATGCCATCTCAAAAATTGATTCTAGCGTTTCGCGGTGCAACAAAGCTTTGTTGGACGAGTCCACATAGCCTCTCCTTTCCCAAACAGGCAGGTAATCGGTTAGGGATCTGACAACATAGGAGCTATCACTGTAGATTACCATTGGAGTTTGATCATCAGCTTCATTCAGCTGTAGGACCATTCTTACCGCTTCTATCTCTGCCCTTTGAGCTGAGAAATGACTCGGTAACTTGTGTTTTACCACTTGTCCTCGCTTGGAATAGAAAATTCCATATCCTGTGTGATAGTGTCCTTCCAGAAAAAATCTAGAACCGTCTACAAACACAGGTTCATCTGCGTCTTCCGACTGTCGTCTGAAGAGAGATGGACTTGGTTCATGGAACGTTTCTATGCAATCATGGGTTTGTCCTTCATACTGCATCAATTGAGGAAGAACATACTTGGCCTTATAATCTACCTCAATTTGATTTGGAGACAATGAGAGCAACCAATGGGCAAATCTCTGATGTGACACACCTGGGATGTTTTTCTCAAAGAGAAGTTTCAGTGTGGAATGTGGCGTTTGGAGAATAACCTTTTGGAACCCGATGATGTGTTGAGTGATTTTTATCGCAAAATACACTCCCACCAGGTGTCTTGCGCACACCTCAAACCCCCTCTCAACAGGTGAGAGAAGCTTAGAGAAGTACCCCAAGATTCTCCATTCCCCCCCTTGCAGCTGCAGCAAAACCACAGAGACACTTGTCTCTGAAGTGTGTGCTTGAAGCGCAAAAGGTGCGTTCTTTTCCACCATACTTAACGCAGGTGCGTGTTGTAGATCATGTTTCAATTGTGTGAAGGCTTTTTCCTGTTCAACACTCCAGGGACCAAAATAATCATCATTGTCACCTTTTAAAAGATCATACAAAGGTCTGGCTTTGTCAGCAAAATTTTCAATGAAATCCCTTGAGTAATTTACAAGCCCTAAAAAATGTCTTAGTGCCTTGTGTGATGTTGGAATTGGAAGAGATGCAATTGCCTCTATTCTGTCCTGTAGGGGTCGCCGTGTACCTGGACTTAGCAGAACTCCTAAAAACCTGACCTCAGTCTGCATCAGCTTGACCTTTTTGGTATTCAGTTTTAAACCTGCATCATGCAGCAGCTCAAACAATTCTGTAAGCAAGATCACGTGCATCTCCTTGTCCTCCGTGCTCAACAAGATATCGTCCACATATTGCAATAAACATTCCGGACGAGAAAATTTCGACAAAACGTTTGCTAGCGCCTGATGAAAAATGCTTGGCGACATACTTGCCCCCTGAGGAAGACGACAGCATACATATTGCTGATCGAGGTGGTTGAATGCAAATCGATATTGGCAACTTTGCTCAATCGGTATACTGAAAAAAACATTACTGATATCCAACACTGAGAAATACCTTGCCTTAGCATCCAATCTCGACATCATGTCATGTGTATCAGCTACAATCGGTGCTACATTGGGAGTACACTTATTGAACATCCTCAAGTCCAACAACATCCTATAGCTACCATCGCTTTTCAGAACACACCACAATGGATTGTTACAGACAGAATTTGCCTTACGTATTACACCTTGAGCCAACAATTCCTGTATAATCTTTGACATCGGAGCAACTGACTCCGGAGGCAACTTATACTGACGCTGTGGAGGTGGGTCTCGGCCTTCAATTTTGACAACTACATCATTCATTGTTCCAACCTCATTCCTGTACTGAGCCCATAAAGAAGGAAACCGCTGTACTAACTCAGTCAATACTTCGTCACCAGTTTCAGGCCACAAATGATCTGCTGACACTACATCGGTCAAACAAATGGTCCCGACATGACTATATTCATCTGGATCAATAACTACCGCCTTACAACCGTTAGAATCTTTCCATACTGTTTTGTTACCCAAATCAATAATCCAGCCATGCTTTTCCATAAAATCAGTGCCAATTATATTCTCAGTATCCTGACAACACCAAATATCCATTTTCGTTTTCAAAAAACCAGGTATTTCCAAAGAAACATCCTGCGCTAAAGTCACCTTTGTTCCATTTTTACCACTGAAACCAACAATTGTGCATACAGGGGAATCTGGCTTTAAATGTAAATCAACATTTGTGACACTCAATTGCGCACCTGTATCAAGGAGAAATGTTACTTCCTGACCTTCAAGATTTACCTTTAAAAATGGTCGACCACAGCTATCCATTGAAACTCGAGTGACGAATTCCAGTGGATGCAGCCTGGGGACCGGCTTTGCTAGTCAGGAGGATGGAGAAGGGAGAAGAGCAGCAGGTGTCTTGCCCCTTCCTTCCAATCCCTGTATGGTCATTTCTCTTATCTGTCTGGTCAGAGGTGCATATGGTGATTGGCTATTTCTGTTGTCAGTATGAGTGGGCGCGTATGGTGATTGGTTATTTCTGTTGTCAGTACGAGTGGGCGTGTATGAAGGTGGAGGTGCTGAAGATGGGGGAGGGGCACTGGATGTGTTTGGCATCAGTCCATTCTCCTTACCCAGCCTTTCCTCAACTCCCGCCCTCAGGAATTTCTTGCATTCCCACTTCAGGTGTCCGGGTTGGCCGCAAAAAAAGCAATAAATTGTGCTTTTCCTGTTACCCCCCCCTGAATTCTTGTTTTTAGAATTCAACACCGGTCTTTTGTTGTTTTTGATCTGTTTTTCCTGGGATACTAATGTGTCAGTGTTCCCTTCTATCATGGCTATTTTTGATTTTACCTGATTTTGCTTCATTCGTCTACGTATTCTATCAATAAATGACGTGACCTCTTGTAGACTTTCCATCCTAGAAGCTATTTCGAATGAAGCAGGGTCCAAATATTTAAACTTTTTAACAAAGGCCTTGATCATGGAAGGCGGTTCTTGATCAGATCCGATTTCCATTATCAAACGATATCCTTGCTCGAATTTCACTAAGAAGACAAACGGATCCTCCTGTATGTGTGTCTTAAGGTTTTCTAACAATTCGACTGTTGGGGTAGTCTCTCCTGTGGTAAAGAGAATCAACTGTCTCAACCTATCTTCCTTTGTGTCATGGATCAGGTCATTGTGTTCGTCAGTCCTAGGTGTTGCTTGTAACCTTTTTGCCATGTGGGAGGGAAGCCATACCCTATAAATCTTGTTTCTCTGTTCATTTGTTAGATTATATTTATCGGAATGTGACTCAAAAATGTCCGCATTATGGAACGCGTCCATTTTATCATCATATTTCGGTATGTCTTTAATGATTTTCATTAATTGGTCATGGATTTTAATGTTAAGACGGGCGGCCTTATCATGTAACTTCTTTTTCCGAAGTTCCCCCTCATTCAGACTCTCGTCCTCGGCCGTATCCAGCCTGTCCGGGATGTCTGAACCTGAACCAGGTGATGCGGAAGCATCTGTCGTGTTCTGTCTCGTATTAACAGATACATATTTAATATCTTTCCGTAGTTTTGATATTAAATCTGCTCTTGTTTCCAACCGATCCTCCAGATGTTCGATATGTTCTGCTAATATCGAACAATTTGGACAATCTGTTGTTTCTGAATCTGTGACGTGTGTGTCTGTTGTATTGGGCGTGCCTGTTGTTATGGGTGTGTCAGTCACCATGCAGATAGTGTGTGCATATGGCTGTGCCCCACCCACCATGGAGTTGTAAGTGTATACCATACCCAATACATTCTGTATCTTTTTCTGCAACCGATTCACAGTAAAAAACTTTTTATCTAGCTTAGTATTCTCAAGTTCACATTGCCGGTACAAATTTGACCATAACTGTGCGTCACTATGTGTATGATCAAATGAATACTCTACATGACAGTTACTAGAATAATCATGAATAAAATCCATTTCTCACCAATATGTGATGCTTGTCCTTGAATGGCTTCAACCGTCTTATGGATGGATGGTCCTGAGATGGCTTCAACCGTCTTATGGATGGATGGTCCTGGAATGGCTTTGACACATACGACCTCCGTGCAGCTTGTCACGTTAACCCTCTCTTAGGTTCTGATGTGGACACAGTGTATCGTCGTTCGCCTGCAGCTTGGACAGAGAGTTTTACTCACTGACCCCCCCTCTCGGACAAAGGGCAGGGAATGACGTGATAAAAAAAAAAAAAAGAGTCCTACTGCAAGAATAGGCAGCGTGAAAAAAATCACCTCTCACAGAAAACAGCTGTGTTTCACAATCATTCAGGCTGGTGCTCGCCAAATGTTAAATAATGGGTTTACGGCGACAACTGCATAGCCAGTATATAATGATTGGAGCGAAGATAGGTCAAAAACATATTATGAATTTATTCAGATAAGAGTTGGAGGGTTACAGTCATTAGAGAAAAATAACTGTCTTGGCTTGAGTTAATAGATGGAGACAGATAGAAAAAATAACAGTTCATTTATCTTACATCGCTGTAGTGTGTAAGCCGTCTCGGGATGATCTGTAGATGGTCTGGTCGGGTTGATGAGTCCGTCTCTCTCCTCCCTCCTTCTGCCTCTCCCTCCTTCTGCCTCAACCTTTGAAGTGTGGGCTTCTTTTATAACCCAAACCCCTCCTCCTGATTATCCTTATCTCTTTACATGGTAACACAAAAAGTAACTATCCTAATTTAGTTAAGCATTACATCATGTCACGTGGTACGTTTTACCCGCGAAATAAGTGTACTTGCGCACTAGAGACCTGTAACAAAACCTACTTCAACTTATTTATAAACCTTTGAAGCTCGCTGAACTTTAACCTTAAAGTAACAGTAAGACGTTTCTCATAGCTATTTCAGCTCTTAGCCCAACATTCCAAACAGAATATAGCACTACTTTGACAACTTTGACAAACAATGTCAGATGGCTTTGATGAACAACTAGCAGATGACTTTGGTTCTACAATGTCAAAAACCTTGGTTAGCATTTTCCAACTCACAGGCATCCTTAAAGGGATGGGGAAATATACATATATTTATGAATATATGTAATCCAGTCTATGAATCAATCTCCATAAACTCACTATTTTACACCCCCCAGCTATTATTTGGTCCTCAGCTGCTGCCACTCACGAAGCTGATGGTTTTATGAACTTTACTTTCTTGATTTTCAAAACCTAGGTGTGCCGACCCGCTCGCAGCAGCTGAGCTGCTCGGATCCGGACCTTCTGTGAGTGGCTCGAGGGTCTCCAAACCCGGGGGTCTCACGGTCTCTTCGATCAAAAAGGGGGTTTGTAGTGGTGGATGTAGGATGTAAATGTACGGGCTGAGCCCTATTAAGTTCGTGACGCCACCCATGGTATGTGGTGAGGTTGGACACCACCGCTGCATTGACGGGGCACCCGGGGGAGATGTTATGCAGCAAGTTGTTAACCCCTCTGTGGGCAGTGATGGTGGCCCCGGGACCGGTTGGGGTTTTGTGCAGGGAGATGGGCGACCGCAGGGTGCTGGTGTACTCACTATTGAAGGAAACACGCAAGTCTCTGGTAAACCAAGGTGATGGTGGTCGGTGCCCGCAGCCGGGTGCATTCTGGTCCCCCACCCGGCTGGTGGTCTCTGTCTTTCTCCTGCACTTTGTGTAATAGTGGACTGCCTGTGCTTGCAACTTCAGGAGTCCACTCCCGGCTGGATGTGGCCTAAAGAGCTCTTTCCAGACGCTGGCCTGTGGGATCTCTGAGCCCTGGCGGTAGCCTTTTATCCCCCTCATTGGGCTATTGTCTTCTAATAGGGACTTTGGGTGGGACAGGACCTCTAGTCCTGGCCTCAATCGGTGAATTAACCAGTTCCAGTAGCTTCTGGACTTGGCTTCAGGGTCCGAGTACCCCCCTGTGTGCTCCGGTCTCCGAGTCGGTTCCCCGGGTCGGTACCGGTGGGCCACTACCCTGTCCCAGTCCACCTCGGTTCCACTGAGCCGTCTTCCCAGCTCCTGCAGACGGAGACCGCCGTCTGCCTCCTAGCCAAAGGCACCAGGGCTCCTACCCTGGCGCCGTTCAATTTGGTGTATTCACCTTTGCTGGAGCTGCACACAGCTCCAGCCCACACTCCTCTCCTACTTGAACTCTAACACTCAACTGTTTACTTTCCCGCCCCGGGCTGTCCAGACTCCTTGGTGGGCGTCTTCCAACCGCCTGGTTCCGCCCCCTGGTGTGTCCATCTAGCCCTGAGGGGGTGACTAGGGTTTTGAGGTTATGGGGAGATAAGGTATGCACACCAGTGACTATGGAAGGGGAATACATGCAATAGCAGAAACTGCTGTGTGAATACTGACATGAAAAATTCAATAGCTACATGTAAGAATGAAATGTGAAAAATGGAACCTGCATTATTGCCATGAATATATGAATAAAGAGAAATTTAGCTACTGAATTGATCAATGCAATAGAGCCCCAACACTACGCCAAAGTATTTCTCTACGTTGGGGTCCCTAGCTTGTGTGTGTCCTCTCATGCAGTTAAAAAACTTACCGTGAATGGGAAGCTGAGACCCAGGCTATATATACACGATGTGGATTGGCAATAGGTGTGTATGGGGAGGGTTCACAAACGAAACCCAGTTGCACCCAGTTCAGACATAGAATGGAGTTCCAAACGTTATTCCTTAGGGTTTTGAGGTTGGCTGATGTCACCTGTGAGGGAAAGGTGTAGTGTAGGGGCCTATCTGTGACTACCTGACCCGGCCAGGGCGTCACATATACATCCGAGCTGATCACTAAAGGTATGTATAGAATCATCAGCCTGATAATGCCAGTATGGCACTGGCTTTAGGTTATATACAAAAATCCTGGTGATTGGTTCCCTTTAACGGAGGAGTGCTCCGCCCAAGCGGCCAGGGGCCAGCAAATTGCATAGCCTATATGTTTCCTTACATTGGTATGTCAGTCATGCCACTCTCCACAAGTAGACACATTACCCCTTAGACTCCATTCAGATGCTTCTCCCTCGGTCAAGATGGATCTCTTGCTTTGCACTGAGGAAGGGGAACATCTCTAAACACGTGTCTGCAAGTAGAGATTCTGGTTTGGATTTTATCCTAAGTCACATTGCAAGGCTCATTAAAGGATAAAGATTGACTTTTAGGATTGCTACTAAGGCATGTCACTATGCACAAGGTGAGACAATATCCATTGGTCACTAGGGCACAGATGGTTCACATTAAACCTTTAATCAGAAAATTACCAGTGTGTTTGATTTGAATGGAATACCCTTACTGTCTAACCAGAAAAAACTGCATTTGTAAGCTTTTAAAACCTAGAAGCCCCTTAATCATGCAGCTTGACCGTAATGGACGTTCATGTTTATAAATGTAATGTTTCTGGTTAGTATACTTTTGCCTTTGTGAAAACAAAAATAAATAACATCACACTGACTTTTTGGCATATTTTTGCTGTATAAGGTGTATTTGATTAACTCTGATTAATAATTAGAAAAGAGCAGATGTTTTAAAATCAAGTTCTCTGACTTCAACCTATAATACCCAGATATTTGATTTTTGAAGAATAAATTTGCACAAATCTTAATACGTGAAAGCTTGCAATTGCTTGGAAAATACATGCGAGGATAGAAAGAGGATCCCGCTGACTATAAGATTTTACACTCTATAGGAGAAAGAACCCACTGACCAAAAGAGCTTAGACTCTACTCTACAGACATTAGAGAGAAGACCCTGCTTATTTTAAGAAATGACACTACACGAGAGAGGGAGTGAGAGACATTGCAGACCATAAAAGCTTACACTCTACAGTGATGAGAAAGAGGACCATGCTGACAATAAGAGCTTAAACGCTATAGAAGGAGACTTTCCCAATGACTTTGGAAATGAAAAATGACTCTGCTGTACAAACTGAGCTCTGCAGGGAACCGGTGATCTGTGATGGTCCAGGTACCGACCACCACTGTACAAGGTGTCATAATCGTGCAGCCAGGCAAAAAGACATTAGCCTTCCCCCTGATGCTTCAGCAGTGTGGGAGATGATGGCTGGCAAGTTTTTTTTGTGAACCATTAATCAAATTACAAAATGTTAGTATTTACGTGAAACCGAAGATTTCAGGAAATTGAAAACCAACTCGATCTTCTGCAGATCGATACGCTCAGTACTATTAATATTGTTATTCACATATTTAGTTGTAATAAATAAGTACATTTAAGGTCAATGAAATCACCCTTGGCTCACTTTTTATTGGGGTGTAGGTGTTCATCTATCCGTACCATTAGTGGGGTGATTGTGCTAAGCAGCAGTTATAGTGTAAGGCATTTAGTGTGTGCCTAGTTGCCCCCGGTATACTCCTTACTGACCCCTATGCCTCACTAACTGTTTCACCATCAACTGTTTTCTTTGAGGTGATGTAGTTGTTAAGGGTACTTTACACGCTGCGATATCTGTACCGATATCTCTAGCGAGCGTACCTGCCCCGTCGGTTGTGCATCACGGCCAAATCGCTGCTCGTGGTGCACAACATCGCTAACACTCATCACACGGACTTACCTTCCCTGCGACGTCGCACTGGCCGGCGATCCACCTCCTTTCTAAGGGGGGCGGTTCGTTCGGCGTCACAGCGACGTCACACGGTAGCCGTCCAATAGCAGAGGAGGGGCGGAGATGAGCGGCCGAAACATGCCGCCCACCTCCTTCCTTCCTCATTACCGGTGGACGCAGGTAAGGAGATGATCGTCGCTCCTGCGGTGTCACACATAGCGATGTGTGATGCCGCAGGAATACGAATAAACACGACGAATAACATCATACCTGTGGCAGCAGCGATATTAAAGGCTGCTTTGCACACAACGACATCGCTAACGCGATGTCGTTGGGGTCACAGAATTCGTGACGCACATCCGGCCTCGTTAGCGATGTCGTTGCGTGTGACACATACGAGCGACCACTAACGAGCAAAAATACTCACCTTATCGTTGCTCGTTGACACGCTGTCCAGTTCCCAAATATCGTTGCTGCTACAGGTACGATGTTGTTCATCATTCCTGCGGCAGCACACATAGCTATGTGTGACACCGCAGGAACGAGGAACTTCACCTTACCTGTGGCCGCCGGCAATGAGTAAGGAAGGAGGTGGGCGGGATGTTACGTCCTGCTCATCTCCGCCCCTCCGCTTCTATTGGGCGGCCGCTTAGTGGCGTCGCTGTGACGCCGAACAAACGTCCCATTAGAAAAGAGGCGGTTCGCCGGTCACAGCGACATCACTAGGCAGGTAAGTGGTGTGACGGGTCCGAGCGATGTTGTGCGCCACGGGCAGAGATTTGCCTGTGACGCACAACTGATGGGAGCAGGTACGTGCGCTAGCGATCTCGCCAGTGAGATCACAGCATGTAAAGCGGCCTTAAAGGGTTCTTTACACGCTGCGACATTGCTAGCTATTGCTAGCGATGTTGAGCGTGATAGCATCCACCCCCGTCGTTCGTGCGACATTTGGTGCTAGCTGCTGTAGCGAACATTATCACTACGGCAGCGTCACATGCACATACCTTGTCAGCGACGTCGCTGTGACCGCTGAACAATCCCCCCTTCAAGGGGGAGGTGCGTTCGGCATCATAGCGACGTCACTGCGGCGTCACTAAGCAGCCGGCCAATAGAAGCGGAGGGGCGGAGATGAGCGGGACATAACATCCCACCCACCTCCTTTCTTCCGCATTGCCAGTGGACACAGGTAAGGAGATGTTCGTCGTTCCTGCGATGTGTGACGCCGCAGGAACGACGAACATCGGACCTGTGGCAGCAGCGATATTAAGGAAAGGAGCGACGTGTCAACAATCACCGTTTTTGAACAATTTTACGATCGTTGATCGTCGCTCCTTGGTGTCACACGCTGCGATGTTGCTACCGGCGCCGGATGTGCGTCACTAACGACGTGACCCCGACGATATATCGTTAGCGATGTCGCAGCTTGTAAAGCACCCTTTAGTGATTCTACCTGATTGCTGTGTAATGAATAACATTCTCCTAGAAATGTTGTTTTTATGAAGATTTTGAACAGTCTTTATAAGATGTCTTTTAGTGCCTAAATGCTTTCATGTCACAGAGTAAAATATTTCTTATTAAATGCTTTCTGTCAGAGGGAATAAAACAGGATATTTATTTACAGTATACAATATTTGTAAAATGTACTTCTCTTTGAACCTGTAGAACATATACTATATTCCAACCTTCTAAAAGGGTTGACAAATATAACTGTAAATTATATTTACCTAATCCATGGATATCACTCACCAAAAACAAACAATTGACTGAAGCTGAGGGCTCAATAAGGGGAAAATATATATATCACTAGCTAACTGTATAGGAATAATCCAGGAATTCCAAGTAAAGAGTTAACAAAAAGCAAAATTCCTAAAATGTCAATTTATTAAATATTTATTAAAACTGTCATCGGACAAATAACCAGAAACAAAAACACTCCCCTTAAAAGGTACCACACAGTAAGGACAGATTAGGGAAAAGCAAGGTAGGTATACAGGCCTGCCGAACCGGATCAATCTAATACTTCAATTGCCCTGCTACTGCCCCTAATAAACCGCCCTACCTTCCTGCAGAGTTCGGCACCCTAATAAGTGCAAATGGCGCCCCCGCTCACCATGGACTAACCCAAAAGGTCCCTAAACTGTCCCTCTCTCACCATGTGAGTACCAAACCACCGCTAACAACATATACAAAAAAAATCTCTGGTCCCTACTGTACAACCAGGCTCCTGACATCAACATATTATCCTTGATGAACTGATAACTACTTCACATTGAATCTGTGTCAATCAAACATTGAGTCAGTAACTGCACTAATGATGTTATACACCAACCAATTCTTTACTTCAATGAGTGTAAAAATCTAATTCACATGCAGTATATGGTAACAGAGATGTTTCGATAAATTACTTCCCTTTAGAAGTTTGATGTCATATCGTAGCCTCAACGTGTTTCTCCTGCCTCACAGGTTCATCAGAAGGCTTTGAAAAAGGGAAAAATTTCCCAAGATGGGGCAGATACTGAATGTGCTCCTGCAGATAACTTAGCAGATAACATGTGTTACATCCATCAGGGCGCCCTCGCGCGATCTTTTTTTAAATTCAAATTCGGGTTCTGAGATAACGTGAACTTACATTCGAACCCCGAACTTGGACTTTACAGTTATGGGATGGGTTAGGGGGGTCTGTAAAATAAAAAATGTAGTTAATAATAATCATTGTCATTATATTTACCGCTCCCGTGACGCGTCCTGCAGACTCGCCCAGCCGCTGCGTCCCGGCCACTTCTGCTTCCGGGTCCCATCATTAACTTCTTGGGGTATTCACTGCACTGCTCGGCAGTCTTCGGTCACCTGAGTCCATGGCTTAGCCATGGATTGAACTTTGACTGTCACTGTCAGTCTGCTTCTCGCTCTGTATAGATGTTTGTCTGTACAGAGTGATGAAGCAGAGCTGACATTGCTCTCCCTGTGGACTACATCAGACAAAGGATTTTCTTATAATAAATATGGAGTCTCTAATTTTTTTTTGTTTTATTTCCAATAAAAAAAAAAATTCTATGTGTTGTGTATTTCTGTTTACTAGAAATTCATGGTGGCCATGTTTAATTTGGCGTGACACCATAAATTTAGGGCTTAGTATCAGCTGAGAATACAAAGCTGGTATTAACCCCTTTATTACCCAGCGTGCCACCGCCATCAGGGTCGCTGGACGAGCCAGGTAAAGCACCTGGAAATGGCGCTAAGAAACAATGTGCCATTTCCAAGGGCGACTGCAGGCTGCAGAGAAACCCAGTCCCCAGCTGCCTGGTTTTACCCGACTAGCAATCAACATATGGTGGGAGCCCATGCATTTTTTTTTTAATTATGTTTTTAAATAATTAAAAAAAAATAATGGGCTTCCCTGTATATTGATTGCCAGCCAAAATGAAGCCAGGCAGATGGGGGTGGCAGCCCAAAGCTGTCTGCTTTATCGGGGCTGAGAATCAAAAATACCGTGGAGCACTACGTCATTTTTTTAAATTATTTATTTAATTTTAAATTACGATATGTGTGAGGTACCCAACAGCCAATCTCAGATGCTATCACGCAGAATGGGCGTCTGTGATTAGCTGTTGGATTAACCTGAAATCTGCCCATATATTCTAGATGCTAGAACGTATGGGCTGGTTTCAGGTTACTCCAGCATCAAATCATAGATGCCCACTCTGTGTTAGCGTCTGGGATTGTCTTTTATTTTAACAGTAACATAAAACAACAACAGAGAAAAAAAAATATTTTATTAGAAATACTACAGAAGACATTTAGGACTCCATCTTTATTACCCAAAAAAAACCTTCCGACATAGTCCAAAGGTGAGCGAACATCTTCAGCTCTGCTACATCTGTGTGAGAAGAAAAACACAGGTCTGCTCAAACAGATTCAGTTGAGAGCTGTCAGAGATTTCACCAGAGTGCACAGCTTAGGCTTGCGTATGACTCCTGCGAATCTCGCATCGGTATCACCTGACACGGCGCATGCTCTCTTGACAGGAGTGCCTCCGCTGCATGGAAATACATGCAGCCGACCCGCTCCTGTAAGGAGAGTGTGTGCTGTGTCGGGTGATAACGATGCGAGTCTCGCACAGTGACAGTCAAAGATCAACCGAGTCCCTGGCTCATGGACTCGGGTGAACCCTAACGTCACCGCGAACACGGGGGGAAAAAGCCGCAAACTGCCGAGTGACGAGCAGTGCAGTGAATACCACCGGAAGTTAATGATCGGACCGGGAAGCAGAAGCAGCCGGGAAACAGCGGCTGAACGGGTCTGCAGGACGTGTCGTGGGTCCGGTAAGTATAATCAAAATATTTTTTACTAACTTGCTTTTTTTTACAGCTCCTGGACCCGAACTGGATGCGAACTGTAACACAAGCTTCCCAGGAAAATTCATGTTCGGGACCGTGTGCATGAACGCTATATGTTCTGTACAGACCTTGAACTTTCCAATTTGGGTTCGCTCCTCACTAGTATTGACGTACTCAACAGAAATTGCACAAGAAATTGTACCATGCATTTTGTTCTGTGAAGCACCTGGGACTTCAAGGTCCTCAGCACACATTTAGATAAATTCCTTGAGTGCTCTAGTTTCAAAAATGTGGTCAATTCTGGAGAATTTAAATGAAGAGCCTTATGGAAGAACGATCAAGGTCCAAAAAAAAGCAGTACACTTTTTTCTTTCTACCTGGACTCTGATCGTTATTCAATCTGACTACATATTTGCAACCATAAAATAAAACTGGACCCCGATCGCGTTTTTCAACTTTTCAAAGGTAGCATATTGGTACAATTACCATTCACCAGGTGGTATTAGTATCTCAATTTTGAAAATGTATGGACCCTGATCATTCTTCCATCTGACTCTTCAAATGTTTTAGGCCCATTAGGGGTTCTACAAACGCGACATGGCGTCCACTAGCTTTTCCAACCAATTTTGCATTTCAATAGTCAAATGGTGCTCCTTTGCTTCTAAGCCCTGCTGTGCACCCAAACAGTAGTTTTACACCACATATGCAATATTGGCATACTCAGGAGAACATATTGCATTGCACATACATTGCACAACAAATTGTATGGTCTATTTTCTTTTGTCACTCTTGTGAAAATGCAAAATTTGGGACTAAAGTAACATTTGTGTGGGAAAAAAATAAAATTTAATTTTTTTTTCCTTCCTCACTGCTTTGGTTCCTGTGAAGCACCTGAAGGGTTTTTAAACTTCTTGGATGTTGTTTAACGAGTCTGAGGGGTGCAGTTTTGAGAATAGTGTCACTTTAAGGTATTTTCTGTCACATAGGCCTCTCAAAGTCGCTTCAAATGTGACAAAAATACCTTCAAATTTTAAACCTTTCTAACTTCCTAACAAAAAAAAGTTGTTTCATAAATTGCGCTGATGTAAAGTAGACATGTGGGAAATGTTATTTATTAACTATTTTGTGTGACATAACTCTCTGATTTAAGGGCATAAAAACTAAAAATGTAAAAATTGATAAATTTTAACATTTTTGGAAAAATGTTTTATATTTTCATAAATAAACGCAAATAGTATCAACCAGATTTTACCACTAACTTGAAGTGTCTTGCATAGAAAATCCCTTTTAAAACTATTAGTCTTTATTAAATATATGTCACGGACATCTTCCGATATTTGAAAATTTGTGACAGGTTTGGTCCTTGAGTCTCACTCCTGTGAGACTCTGGTATTTTCCTTTCCTTTGGTGTATTAGATGTTAATGACAGTTTTGTTGCCAGCAGCTTTCTAGCAGTCCTTGTCAGGTGTAGCTACTTAGTTAACACTACCATCACTTTTAAATATTGGTAATTCCCAGCAACCATTGCTGTTGATAGAATCCATTTTGTCCTGGCTGCCTAGGTGAAAGGAGCTGCTGCGGTTCTAACCTGAGCCTATCCGTCTGCTGGCTTGAAGTCTGGCAGCAGCCAGGGAGTTTGTGTTGTATCCTTTTCACCCCTGTGTGTCTACCATTCCCTTGTATTGTATTAGTACAGTGGTGGGACTAGTGATCCTCACTTGTCAACTCACTAGCCAAGGTTATTGCAGGGTTTTTCCTAGGGTTTCAGGCATCCTGCTCAGCGGCCGGTGCAAAACCTGTATAGGGCTGTGTCTCCCATGTTACCGCTTTGGTTGTGGAGTTTTTTGTAGTGTGCCAGAAAATCATAGGTCTGAGCGCAACTATCACACAGTGTATTTTGACTTTTCCCACTCTGAGCATGACAATATAATTAAAATAGACATACCATATAGTAAATACACTATAACAAACTAAGTGCACAGTAAAGGGAGAGACTCAATCCTTATGCATACACCTTCCTCCTGTGCACTACCTGACAGCAAAGGCCGGCACCCTAATTAATGAAATGGCGCCTACGTTCATCGTTGACTGTCCCTAACCTGCCCTGTATGTGCTGCCAAAGAAACAGATAGAAAAGTGCAAGTGCCTACCCAAATAAAATGATATCAAGTGTAATTAGCAGAGCTGATCAAATGATCACATTTGTACCGGACAGCAAACAAATCATATGGGAATTTAGTGCTCATCAGTGCGTCCAATGCCTCTTTTCTCGACGCATTTCCTCATTCGATTTCTTAGGAGGCTGATTCATATATATGGTAGCATAATGGTCAGATGGTATGCAGAGGTACTGCTTGATGTTATGATGATAGGGAGTTTGCATCCCAAAATGACCGCATTGAAACCCTATGCCAGTGCCTATTGACACGCCCACTCTAACCCAATAGTACTTCCGGGTTCTCACCCAGATATTATGCACAGATTCCAAGAGATACATTATTTGCCAGATTAACATGATCAAAAGAATCTATATTGCCATATATATAGCTAAGTATGTACACTACATCCTGATTTACTGGCCTTGATGAATGGAACTATCATTAACTACTTCCTGCAATCATACCAGAGACCGCTCGCCAATGCCTATTAGCGTGTGTTACACGCTGGAACGCATGAGACCAGCAATGAGCAGATCATTGCGCATGTCCAGAGTCATGCGTTCCATCCTGGAGCGCATCACTACGCTCTCCCATTTGGGTGCTGTTGTATGTGCATTTACAGAACCAAATACTGATGATTGGCCAGATGCACTCATTTTTATTTAAAGCCACCAAAACCTAATTGATAGAAACTGGTGCCTAGCAGAAATGTAACAAAATCACTATATATGCCAGTACATGCGCACAAAAAAAGTATGAAATAGAGCACAGCCTTCAAGCTGATGAATTAATCCAGAAGATTTCCATGTTAGAGGAATAAGGTGCCAGTTTAAAATCATAAACCTAAAATTGGTGATAATCTACACCCTAGTTGAATGTCCCTATCGAAAACATGTAAAGGACACTTGTTCATTAATGCCTTTTGGGCAAAGTCAGTACATCCTGAAAATCCATTCACTCATTTTTTTCAGGATATTGCCATTGTGGTCCCCCTATTAAATTTGGATTGACCACCTCTATCACACTGAATGACACCTGATGCAAGTCGCCCCTGTAAAAGCTATTCATGTGCCTCCCCATATGTGACAATCTGCAGTTGTGGCAGATGTCATCCAGGTGTTCCCCCACCCTTCTTCTGAATTCCCTTTTAGTCTTACCCACGTAGTCGAGGGGCAGGTGCATGACACCACATACAGTATACGACACCCGTAGTTTTGCAGTTTGCAAAATCCATAATGAAGAACTCTCTGCCATTAGCAGCACTACATATTGATATGCAGGGTCTCATGGAGTTGCAGAAACTGCAACTCCCACAATGGAAGAAGAAAACACGCACATTCCTGTCAAGCCATGTTCTTGGTAGTATCAGTTTTTGTATAGGCTGTGAACAAGACAATCTTTTAAAGATAGACCTTTCCTAAACATTATGTTGACTGGTGGAGAGAGAACGTTCAACAGATCAGGGTCTGCTAAAAGAATCCCCCAGTGCCTCTTAAGTAGAGTTGAGTGTGGTTCTAGGTTCGTGGTTCTCCAGGTCGCGGCTCGAGTGATTTTGGGGCCTGTTCTAGATCGAACTAGAACTCGAGCTTTTTTGCAAAAGCTCGATAGTTCTAGATACGCTCGAGAACGGTTCTAGCAGCAAAAAACAGCTAATTCCCAGCTGGCTTTCCGCTGTAATAGTGTAAGTCACTCTGTGACTCACACTATTATGAAATTTCAGTGTATAGTGTGCGGGAACAGCGCCTTCAGATCACTGCTGTATGGATAATGGCGATCGCCATTTATTTTTTTTTTCCTTGTCTTCCTTCCCTAAGCACGCGCGTGTAGTGGGGAGGGCCAGCATGTCAGCCAATCCCAGACACACACACAGCTAAGTGGACTTTTAGCCAGAGAAGCAACGGCATGTGTGATAGGATGTCCATGTCACATGTCCCTGCATTATAAAAACGAGTATCTGCCCGTCCGGACGCCATTATCTCTTCTGCGTCCTTGGTGTCAGACATCACTGGCGCAGCTCCGTCCTGAGTCCTATCGCCGATACTGCTGTATGCGCTCCATACACAGCGCTGGACAGCTTAGGGATAGCACTTTCTATCAGTCCTTTTAAGGGCTCGTACCGGCAGGGTCAGAGCCATAGGTGACAGGTCCTGAAAACAGAGACAGCGTCTGTGTAGCTAAGGTCAGGGATTTCCTCGCTGCATTTCCCCATTAGGAGGGAATAGAAAGGCAGGCTTCCTTTCCTCTACCCAGAGCCCCACAATACTGGCACTGTACCCTCCTGTCCTCTGCACACTCCAACTCATTATAACTAAGCCATTATACTAGCAAACACTGAGTGTACCTAGTGGCATCCTAAACGTGGCTATTGGACTTCTGTATAGTCCCAGTAGTGCACAGATATTTGCAGCACGTCTGCCTGCATTGCACACTCCAACTGATAGTTACTAAGCCATTATACTAGCAAACACTGAGTGTACCTAGTGGCATCCTAAACGTGGCTGTTGGACTTCTGTATAGTCCCAGTAGTGCACAGATATTTGCAACACCTCTGCCTGCATTGCACACTCTAACTCATTATAACTAAGCCATTATACTAGCAAACACTGAGTGTACCTAGTGTCATCCTAGACGTGGCTATTGGACTTCTGTATAGTCCCACTAGTGCAAAGATATTTGCAGCACCTCTGCCTGCATTGCACACTCCAACTCATTATAACTAAGCCATTATACTAGCAAACACTGAGTGTACCTAGTGTCATCCTAAACGTGGCTATTGGACTTCTGTATAGTCCCACTAGTGCACAGATATTTGCAGCATGTCTGCCTGCATTGCACACTCCAACTGATAGTTACTAAGCCATTATACTAGCAAACACTGAGTGTACCTAGTGGTATCCTAAATGTGGCTGTTGGACTTCTGTATAGTCCCAGTAGTGCACAGATATTTGCAGCACCTCTGCCTGCATTGCACACTCCAACTCATTATAACTAAGCCATTATACTAGCAAACACTGAGTGTACCTAGTGGCATCCTAAACGTGGCTGTTGTACTTCTGTATAGTCCCAGTAGTGCACAGATATTTGCAGCACCTCTGCCTGCATTGCACACTCCAACTCATTATAACTAAGCCATTATACTAGCAATTTATGCTGCCAGTTTAAGGGCCGTAGTTGCATTATCAGGGATATTTATTCTTTATTATTCTGCTGTTAATAAAGCTAGACCACCGCTGCAATCTACACCACCTCTCAATTTTTACTACCACATTTTCAGTGCACAATCTTGTCACAATCAACATGAGTGGCAAAATGACAGATGCTGGTGGAAAGGGGAAGAGGCGTGCTGGAAAAGGAAAAAAAGGGTTTGTCCGTGGGGAAGGTGGCAAAGCTCCATTATCATCTGCTGAAGAGAGACCATCTACCAGCAAAAGTAAGATGTCTACTACTTACCGTGGACAATCCGATGTGCTCCCTTTTTTACGGACACGAACAACAGGAACAAAGGTAGATGATGGCCAAAAAAGGAAAATGCTTGAATGGATCTCAAGTGGTCCAACAAGTGCCCTCTCAGCCACTTCAAGTACCGCATCCAAAAAACACCAGTCCTCTGAGTTGTCATCCCAATCAAACTTGCTTTCTCCCAGCTCTGAAGTCTCCATCAGCCCTTCACAGTATGGTGGAACTAAGATGGCTGAGTCTGCAGAGCTGTTCAGTCACACTATAGCCTGGCAATCAGAGGTCTGCTCCCAAGCTACAGTGAGTACAGACCAGGAAATGGTCTGCAGTGATGCCCAGAACCTTTGTGACTCTGATTCAGGCCGTGAGGACCAAGTTTCTGAGCATAATGTTGACCCTTTGTCACAAACTGTAACACCTGTGGTTATAGACAATGAGGAACATACTGATGAAGATGAGACGCAGATACCCGATTGGGATGACAACTTAAATATTCGGTCAGGGCAAGAAGAGGCTCGGTCTGAGGGGGAGGGGAGTGCAAACACAACAATTGATGATGAAGTTCTAGATCCCACCTACTGTCAACCCCCAGTCAGGCACTCGAGGAGGTCAACAGAGGCGGTGGAGGAGGATGCAACCGACGACGAAGTTACCTTGCGCCTTCCTGGACAGAGTCGGAGCACTGGTAGCACGTCTACAACTGCATCCTCAGCCACCACTCTGCCTCTGAGCACTAGTCGGGAGGGCTCAGCAGGTCGCATGCCCTCTAAGCCTTGCCTAGCCTGGTCCTTTTTTGACATAGAAAAAGATCGCCCAAATTATGTGATGTGTAAAATTTGTCGTGAGTCTGTTAGTAGAGGTCAAAACCTCAGCAGTTTGACAACTTCTTCCATGAATCGTCACATGAATAAATATCATAGGTCCCGGTGGGAAGCTCACTGTGCTGCAATGCGGCCTAGCGGAGCGAACCATCCATGGCCTGCCCCTTCCAGTGCATCCGCGCGCTCTTCATCTTCTAGGACTGTGGGGACAGCTGTCACACCTGGTTTTCCACGCACAACTTCCACCACTGTAACCGCAACAGGCACTTTGCTTGGTAGGTCGTCAGTTGGTTTGGAAGGGGAAGCAAGTGAGTGTGTACAGCTCTCTCAGACATCGGTAGCACCAACGTTGGATGAAGGCAACATCATGTCTCCACCTGCACTTTCCTCACAAACCTACATTTTTCCAGTGACACCCTACTCAACACCGTCTACACACAGCAGCGAGATCTCTGTCCCTAAGATGTGGTCAAATAAAAGGCCATTTCCTGCGACCCATGACAAAGCTAAGAGGTTGACTCTATCCCTCTGTAAGCTGTTGGCTACCGAAATGCTGCCTTTCCGCCTAGTGGACACACAGGATTTTAGAGACCTTATGTCTGTCGCTGTGCCCCAGTACCAGATGCCTAGTCGCCACTACTTCTCTAAGAAAGGTGTGCCCACGCTACACCAGCATGTCGCACACAACATCACCGCTTCCTTGAGAAACTCTGTGTGTGAACGGGTGCATTTCACCACCGATACTTGGACCAGTAAGCATGGACAGGGACGTTACATGTCGCTGACTGGGCACTGGGTAACTATGGTGATAGATGGTGAAGGGTCTGCTGCACAAGTCTTGCCGTCCCCACGACTTGTGTGTCAATCCTCTGTCTGTCCAAGTTCCGCCACTGCTTCTGCCTCCTCCACCTCATCTGGGTCCTCCACCTCCGCCCCAAGCCTGCCTGGTCAGGCCACCAGCATTCTCACTGCGCAGAAGGAATCACGCACCCCTCATTACTATGCTGGCAGCAGAGCGCAACGGCATCAGGCGGTCTTTAGCTTGACATGTCTTGGGAATAGGAGTCACACAGCTGAGGAGTTGTGGTCAGCTCTGCGGTCAGAGTTTAATAAATGGTTGTCTCCAGTCAACCTGCAGCCTGGTAAGGCCGTGTGCGACAATGCTGCAAACCTGGGTGCGGCCCTTCGCCTGGGCAAGGTGACACACGTGCCTTGTATGGCTCACGTGTTGAACCTTGTCGTCCAGCAATTCTTAACACACTATCCCGGCCTAGATGGCCTTCTGACCAGGGCACGAAAACTGTCTGCTCACTTCCGCCGTTCAACCGCCGCAGCTGAGCGACTTGCATCGATCCAGAAGTCTTTCGGCCTGCCGGTTCATCGCCTGAAATGCGATGTGGCGACACGCTGGAATTCGACTCTCCACATGTTACAGCGACTGTGGCAGCACCGCCGAGCCCTGGTGCAATACGTCATGACGTATAGCCTGGGCCAACGAGATGCTGAGGTGGGGCAGATCACCCTGATGGACTGGTCTCAGATCAAGGACCTATGCACCCTTCTGCACAGTTTCGACATGGCGACGAATATGTTTAGCGCTGACAATGCCATTATCAGCATGACAATTCCAGTCATTTACATGCTGGAGCACACGCTAAACACTATTCGGAGTCAGGGGGTGGGACAACAGGAAGGGGAGGAACTACAGGAGGATTCATATGCGCAAGGGACAACAACATCACCAAGGTCCAGATGTTCATCATCACCAACGCAGCAGGCATGGGACCATGGGGGACAGGGATCAATAAGGGCGCATAGTAGCAGGCGAAATGTTGAGGAAGGTGCAGGAGAACATGAAGAAATGGAGGACGAACTGTCCATGGACATGGAAGACTCAGCAGATGAGGGATACCTTGGTCAAATTTCAGTTGAAAGAGGTTGGGGGCAGATGTCAGAGGAAGAAAGAACGGTTAGCACCTCTATGCCACAAACACAGCGTGGACTTGGTCCGCATGGCTGCGCAAGACACATGAGTGCCTTCTTGTTGCACTACCTCCAACATGACCCTCGTATTGTCAAAATTAGAAGTGATGATGACTACTGGATTGCCACACTATTAGATCCCCGGTACAAGTCCAAATTTTGTGACATAATTCCAGCCATAGAAAGGGACGCACGTATGCAGGAGTATCAGCAGAAGCTGTTACTCGATCTTAGCTCGGCTTTTCCACCAAACAACCGTGCAGGTGCAGGGAGTGATTCTCCCAGTTGTAACTTGACAAACATGGGACGGTCTCGTCATCTTCAACAGTCTACCCGTACCAGTAGGACTGTATCTGGTGCTGGTAACAGCAATTTTATGGAATCTTTTCATAATTTTTTTAGACCCTCCTTTGCAAGGCCACCAGAGACAACAAGTCTGACACATAGTCAATGGCTGGAGAGGATGATACAGGAGTATCTCCAAATGAACATCGATGCCATGACTTTGCAAATGGAGCCTTGGTCCTTTTGGGCTTCAAATCTAGAAAAATGGCCAGAGCTCTCCAGTTACGCCTTGGAGATTTTGTCGTGTCCAGCTGCCAGCGTTGTCTCTGAACGTGTCTTCAGTGCTACTGGGTGTGTGCTGACAGATAAGCGCACGCGTCTGTCCAGTGACAATGTGGACAGACTAACGTTCATCAAAATGAACAAGTCATGGATCCACCAGGAATTTACTACCCCTGTTTCATCCTGGGGAGAGTAAATGCTTGTGGATTTGGAATGTGCTTGATGCAAATCAAAACATCCTGTTTGCAACTAGGGCACAAGTGCTGCCACTGATAAGGTGTCTGTGTGGCCCAATTTTTTGAAAAAAGGGAGACTCCGCTTGGAGTAACCCTTGCGTGATGAACAGAGCTGGGATCAGGAAAGACTTTGCTACCTACCCCGGTGTCATCCTGGGGACGGTTAAGAATAGCGTATTTTTGAATGTGCTTGATGCAAATCAAAACATCCTGTTTGCAACTAGGGCACAAGTGCTGCCACTGAATGGGTGGGTGTGTGTGGGGCCCAATTTTTGGAAAAAAAGGGAGACTCCGCTTGGAGTAACCCTTGCTTGCTGTGTTTTTTAAATATGATCCAAGATGAACAGAGCTGGGATCAGGAAAGACTTTGCTACCTACCCCGGTGTCATCCTGGGGACGGTTAAGTATGGCGTATTTTTGAATGTGCTTGATGCAAATCAAAACATCCTGTTTGCAACTAGGGCACAAGTGCTTCCACTGATAAGGTGTCTGTGTGGCCCAATTTTGGAAAAAAAGGGAGACTCCGCTTGGAGTAACCCTTGCTTGCTGTGTTTTTTAAAAATGATCCAAGATGAACAGAGCTGGTATCAGGAAATACTTTGCTACCTACCCCGGTGTCATCCTGGGGACGGTTAAGAATAGCGTATTTTTGAATGTGCTTGATGCAAATCTAGCTGTGAAGTGTACAACTGGGGCACAACTGCTGCCACTGAATGGGTGGCTGTGTTTGGGGCCCAATTTTTGGAAAAAAAAGGGAGACTCCGCTTGGAGTAACCCTTGCTTGCTGTGTTTTTTTAAAAGGAGCCAAGATGAACAAGTCATGGTTCAGCTAAGTCTTTATCTACCTACCCCGGTGTCATGCTGGGGATGGTTAATTATGGCGTATTTTTGAATGTGCTTGATGCAAATCTAGCTGTGAAGTGTACAACTGGGGCACAACTGCTGCCACTGAAAGGGTGGGTGTGTGTGGGGCCCAGTTTTTGGAAAAAAAGGGAGACTCCGCTTGGAGTAACCCTTGCTTGCTGTGTTTTTTAAAAATGATCCAAGATGAACAGAGCTGGGATCAGGAAAGACTATGCTACCTACCCCGATGTCATCCTGGGGACGGTTAAGTATGGCGTATTTTTGAATGTGCTTGATGCAAATCAAAACATCCTGTTTGCAACTAGGGCACAAGTGCTGCCACTGATAAGGTGTCTGTGTGGCCCAATTTTTGGAAAAAAGGGAGACTCCGCTTGGAGTCACCTTGCGGTGTTTTACATGATTTTAGAAGGGCATGCCATGCCTATATCTGTGTCTCATCCTCTTTATCCTCGTAACGCTGTTTTGTTTTCACATGAGAATTTGTCCTTGTCACTTTCCCATGTGTTTGTGTTGTGTTGTGAGTTGTTTGTCACCTTTTGGACACCTTTGAGGGTGTTTTCTAGGTGTTTTTATGTGTTTGTGATTGCCTGCCATTGTTTCCTATGCAGTTCGAGTTCGGTTCGTCGAACGTTCGACGAACCGAAATCGAACGGGACTTCCGTTCGGCGAACCGACCTCGAGCCGAACCGCGACCGGTTCGCTCATCTCTACTCTTAAGAACCTCATACATGCACCTGTTTTGACAGTCATGGGTACCAATAAGTCTTGTCCTTGCATCTGTATCTCCATTCACAGTTTGAGTGCTCAACAAGGTTTCCTTATTCTGTCTCAGCATATATGCAGGCCAGAATACATTGTGGATAACCCCTATCTATAAACCTAAGGGTCATATCCTGTGCCTGGACCTTAAAGTCACCTATGCTTGAGCAATTTCACCTAAGTCTCAAAAACAGTCCCTTTGGTATACTTCTTTTTAGGGGCAGGGAATGATGGCTAACCCATTTGAGCAAATTTTTAGTAGATGTAAGTTTGCAAAATGTCCTAGTTCCCAGAGTACCATCCTCCCTCCTAATAATTAGAACATTAAGAAAGGCCAATGTCATTAATATTAAGAAAATCCACAAACTTAGAATACGCCAATTCTGAGCCGGCCATAGCACAAGCACGTCATTAATATATCTTGACCACAACAAAATCCAAGATTGCCACCACATGTCATCATCCCCAAACACCATGATTTTCTCTCACCAGTGCAAGAACGGATTGACATAAGAAGGAGCACTGCCATGCTCCTGAGCTGGTGGAAGTACTTCCTATCAAAGATGAAAAAATTGTGCTTCAGGATGAACCCAATAAGATCAATCATAAAGACGTTGTGCTTAATACACTCCCTATTCTTAGTGCCAAGGTAATAATTCCCAGCCTGTATCCCTGCTTCATGCAGAATGCTGCTGTTTAGGACCTCAACATCAATTGAGGCCAGCAATACCTGATGATCCAGGACCACTACATCCAACTTCTGCAACAGGTCCATCATGTCCCTGATATATGACAGTAAGGAGGTGACAAAGGTGGCCATTATACACCATATATCACTATTTTGAGTGACAACATGTCATAAATAGGGATGAAGGAACTCAAACTCCATAACAGACACTTTCTACTGTACATCTGGTTCCCGTTTGGGTTTGTTATCCGAATAAAGTTTATTGAAAGGTTGCAGAGCAGGCAATCAGCAAGCTTTTCTAGTGTGGGCACTTCTCGCCCCATCACAACCATTTCAATTATTGGCATTGCTGTGAATGGCCAGGAAAATCACTGTAAAAAAAATGGTTTGGGTTGCAAATGGAAGTTAAATAGTAGTAAGAGCAGGAGAGTTATACAAACCGTATTTCCAGGAGGATCACACTACAGTCAGACTCTTTTCCAGGCCCGCTAATTAAGGTTCATCAATATTCACTACTTCCTCAGCCCACCCTCTGTGCCAGTGTCTGTGATTGGTTGCAGGTTGCTATACATACACCCCACCATGTATTTGCATCTGTGATTGGTTGCAGTCAGCTTTCTATATTGTAGTGTAAAAATAAATAAATAATTTTAAAAAATGTTACGGGCTCCCGCTATATTTTGATAGCCAACTTGGGTAAAACAACAGCTATAGGCTGCAGTCCTCACCTGTTAGCTTTACCGTGGTTGAATATCAAAATAGAGGTGATCCTACTGTGTGGGTGTTTGGTTTTTTTTTTAAACAATTTAAGTAAATTATTTTTTAAAAAAATGTAGTACACCCCCACTTTTGATAACCAGCCACGGTAAAGCAGATAGGTGGGGGCTGGTATTATCAGGATAGTAGGATCCATGGATATTTTTTCCCCAGCATAAAAAAACCAGGCCACAGCTGCCCAGAATTGGCACATCACATTAAATGTACCAATCCTGGTGCTTTACCAGGCTCATCCCGATTGCCCTGGTATGGTGGCAATTAGGGTCATATAGGGGGTCAATGACAGCTGTGGTTTGTCAAAAAATTGCAGCTGCCATCAAGCCCTGGATTAGTAATAGGAGGTGTCTATGAGACACCCCCATTACTAATCCTGTAAGTGAAAAAAATAAAACACCAAAAAAATTCTTTATTTAAAATAAGATGCACACACCCTTTTTCCACAAAAAACATCAGCCATGTCATAATAATGGCATTGCAAATAATGGCAACAATTTCTCCATCAATTTTCATCCACTGGTTTGGGGTTTTTTTTAATTGCCAGATAGAAAGGACGACACAGCTCTGGCCATATGTGAACCCATTCTAAGTAGCTATAGAGATTGGGGCTCCTAAAACTAGATATGTTATTGCATTGAAATTGTAACACATTGCCAAATAGAATATTAGGGGGATGCATTCCCATTCAACCAAAACTGATGTTCTTCATAGCACATCATTATATGAAAAATATATTTATTTAAAAAAAAAAACACGAGGTAAATGGACTGCATGTACTTTTAAACTTTTAGATCACGCTTTGTTTACAGCACTTCCAGTGCTATATAAATTAGCATGTAAGAACATGGCATAACTGATACAATTATTCTCTGTAACAAAGAAATGATTGTGGGTTCTGGAATAAAAATGAATTCTTCCTTGAAAAGTCATGTTAGTGTTTTTATGATGGTTTAATGTTGGTTTAAAATAGATGTTTAAATCATCAAATCAATTTCTTATGGTGACCATAAACATAAAAGAAAAGTTGTCCAAACCCACTGTTGTGTTTAGGAGCAGCCAGCTATCCTATGTATACGAGGATGTGGTGAATATGGCAGGTAGCAGGAAAAAGAAGGAAAAGGCAAGTTGGACAACAACGTGCTTGGTCCTTTATCCCTAAACCAGATCCTTTTCTGTATTTTAACCCCTTCACCACTCAGCTTGTTTTCAACTTTCCGATCAGGCTAATTTTTTCAATTCTGACCGGTCTCACTTTTAAGCAGTACTAACTCTGGAACGCAGTACTTCATGATAGTGGGAAACTTAGGATGATACATTTAGAGTTTATTTGTGAAAATATCAGAAACTTGGCAAAAATTTAGAAAATTTAGCAACTAAGCTTTTATTTTTCTGCCCTTAAACCAGAGAGTTAAGTCACTCAAAATAGTTAACAAATAACATTTCCCACACGTCTACTTTACATCAGCACCATCTTTGTTGGAAAGTTAGAGGGCATAAATTTTGTCAGCAATTTCTCCTTATTTCGGTAGGATGGAGAGGTGATTGTCTACACGATCCGAGTTGAAGGTGATATCCATATGACTACATGTTAGGTTTTCAAAACCTAAGATAGAAACAAAATGAGCATATACCCTGCTGTAAAATGTAAGTAAAAAGTAACAGTACCTAGAAATAACAGTGTACTTAGTACGCACTGTTTGTGATGAAAAAATAATGTAAAGCCATCCCAACGCAAAAAGGTGCACCCCAATCTTAACATGTTAAATTTAGCCACTGGTTTTGAAAGTAGTCTCTAACCATGGTGACACATACTGTAGGTCTGCAGAGTAGCTATACGTATGAAATTGTTAGTTTAATCATGACTGTTTGCGAAACTATAAAATGTTATTTTACTTTAGATGCTACTATAGACTTATCTAATAAATTCTCCAAAGGCAGCATGTCTCTTGACTCCAAATTCAACTGGATCCCTCCGAAGTATCAATTTCAGTTGTATCAGACAGTTGTGCACAACCGCATCATGGTCTAGGTACTTCTTATAATCTTTTTCTAGAACCACCAAGAGACTTTGCCACTATTTCAATCCACCTGACCTTTTATCTTCTAATTCGGTGAATTTTCTATACATAATTGTTCATCCTTTGTAGACTGTGAGCCCTCGCGGGCCGGGTCCTCTCTCCTCCTGTAACAGCCTGTGCCTTGTATTGTTTATGATTATTTTACTTGTCCCTATTCTGTATACCCCTTTTCATGTAAAGCGCCATGGAATAAATGGCCCAATAATAAGAATAATAATAATAATATAATACTATGCAATACAAATGGGTTACATAGGCTGATTACATAGCTGATTATTCTAAAAAACTGCAAAGTGAATTGGTGTTGTCTCCTACACTCTGAAATGCTGATTTTATATAATGAGAATCTTCATATAGTTCTTACAGTCTCGATACTAAACTCATTGGCACCACTCTACCAACTTTTACATTGCTTTTACTTCTGCAGTCGGAGAAAGATGAAATAATTTGATAAGACGACACTGGACTCAAGTCCTCATACGCCCCTCTCGGTCTTCGTGCATTAAACCTTACCTCATTATTTAATTTACAGTCTCAGTTTACCAGTATGCTAATAACAAGGTGTCTACACAAACCTTCTAGCACATTTGGTTTCCTCATGTAGGTAATGTATCTTCTTATATCAGCACTTACACAGAATTAAGACATAGAGGAAATAGTGTATTGATTTAGACTGTGCTAAGCCTGAAATATCAGTTGTCAGATGCAAATATACATTTGGGTGAAACAGAAACAAATGTATCACATTAAAGCAATTGAATTGCAAGGAGTTAGGCAACTATTAAGTCATGTATTTAAATCAGATCCATAAATGTGAAATATGTAGGTATTTGCATGCACAAGCCAATAAAAATTGTCTTGCTTGCAACTTCTGTGGAGTACATTAATCTCACTAGTCCAGGGGAGGGCTGTAAAATTGCAATATCCTGGCAGCTTCTCAGGCATAAGTAGGGTTAATTAATGTGATAGAGGACAGAGAAACGGGGACGGTTTTAAAGCTGGCCAGCTAAAGATTGTTAGCGCATTTACTAGGCCCATGAAATCATTTGGCAGCAAATATAACCCATCAGCTAAATATTTAATAAACAGTGTAAGGATGTTACACTAATTCAGACAGACTTAGTATAGTACATTAATCATCCCTTAAAGGAGATGTCCGACTCCCCCCAAAAAGTCAAATTCAAGACAAGGTAAATCTCTATACTCTCTGGCTCTAACCAAACACTGGTGGTCTTCTTTAGGACTAGAAGTAATAATGCCCTATAATTTGAACTGGTTAGGAGGTCCGAATCAATCAGCTGAAATTAATTTTGCTGAATATTAACATGTTATTATTATAATTTTATGGTAATATTAGTTGTATGACTCAATACTGAGCAGAATTAAGTATGCGGACATCCCCGTATATACCGTATAAGGCCTCACACAACCAATATCACACGGAGTTTTGCAAAAACTTTGGAGACTGTCATGGCAGCATTGGGCGCTGTTCAGCTTGCAGAATCTGACACTTTGCCTGATGATTTTTCTGGTGTCTAGGATCACCACAGGCAGACTTGTGCATCGACCTGCTATGTGCTGATTCATAAGCAGGCTAGAAAGAGTTCATCTCTGATGGTCTGCTTGCTCCTTTTGGCACATGCTGTGGGGAGACCTATCTCATATACTCCACTTCTATTTATGCTGGTTGAAACCTTCCAGCCATGCCAACTATAGTTTATTCAACGTTGGTCTTGAGGTGTGGTGTCCCAGACTTACTGTTGAAAGCTGTGCTAATTGCTTGGTACAGTTGTGGAGTTTACTCCTGTTATTTTGTAGCTTCCTTCCTGCTCTTGCTTTTCCTCCTGAACCTTATTGTTTTTAGCTTTGTGTATGCATACTGTGTGACAGAGTTTTGGTTTTCCTCTGTCTGTCTTTATCTGTGGGTTTCTTCACACTTCTGTCCTGTCCTTCCCTGAGGGGAGGGGGAAGGAGAATCAGATCAAGACTGGTCAGGAGCAGTGCCAGGAAGGAGACTCAGGACTCTCCACCATCAGGAGTATCCCTGAGGTTAGAGATAGCCTAGGCCCTCCTAGTTTGAGGGACTGCCTAGGAGCTCTGATTCCCCACTATCCCATAATCTTTGTCACAGCCACCCTATATACAGCATGAGCCCTCACATAGCTCCTTACATGAAGGATGACCCTTCACACAGCCCCCTATATACCATTTGAGCCCGCACACAGCCCTTTAAAATACAGTATGAGCCCCCACACATTCACCTACATACAGTATGAGCCTCAACAAAGCCCCTATATATGCAATTTGAGCCCCTACAATAGTCTATCTAGATACAATAAAAGCCCCCATATAGCCTCTCTACGTAGCATCCTATATATAGCATGTACCGCACATAGCTCTATATATACAGCATGATTCCCAACAGTCTCCCAAATACAGCATGAACCCACAAATAGCCTCCTAAGTAGAGATTATGCGCCCACATAACATCCTAAATAAAGTAGGTGCCACCACAAAACCTTCTGTATTTATTATGAATCCCATATAGCTGCTTATATACATTATGAGCTCCATATAGCCTAATATATACAGTATGAGCCCCCACATAGCCCATATATACAGCAAGGGCCCCACATAGCCTCCTATATACAGTATGAGCATCCACAAAGCCTCCTAAGTACAGCATGAGCCTGCACATAGCCTCTTAAGTACAGTATGAGCCACCACATAGCCTCCTATATACATTATGAACCCTACATAGCCCCCTATATACAGCAAGAGCCCCATATGTGCCCTACATACCTGTCACAGAGTATTTGGTGATAACAGGGAACTGGGGCTCCTAGACTGGCCCTCAGGCTAGGGGGCCCTAGCTATCCCTGCTCCCAGAGATACCTCTGATGGTGAGAATGTCTGAGCCATCTTGCTGGCCATGCTCCCGGTCAGCCTTGATCTAAAACCCCCTCTCCCCCATCCCAGGGGAGGAGTGGGACTGGAGTGGTAACCCCACAAACATAGAAAAAAGGGAGGACACCAAAAACTCTATGAAACAGCACACTAACACAGGGGTATAAGACAATTTGAGTTAAGGTAGACAACAAGAGGAAAAACAACCAATAGAAGCAGTCAAACACCAGACAGCACACAACACAGCACCAATAGCAGGATCTTCAGCATTACAAGAACCTTCCTGTTTCCTCTGGTGGTGAGTATAGAATGAATCTATAGCAAGTGTCACATGAAGGATCATGTGACTATTTCAAGAGAAGGGGAGTGGTCGGAAACCAGCTGCTGTCGGGATCCACTAGTTAGCAGCAAACAGCAAGGAAAAATGACATTAACCCTTGCAGTGCCAACAGAAACAAAAAGGAATTAAATTTGAAGAACCTAACAACTAAATCTGAACCGTCACAAATCTCTCAACTGCAATTGACACTTGTGAGAATAACCTCATATATACAGTATGAGCGCGTATATACCGAATGAGCTCCCATGTAGCCTATTATTTATGCTATAAGCCCCACATAGCCTTCTAAATACAACATGAGCTCTCTCATAGCCTCCTAAATACATTATAAAACCCACATAGCTGCCTATATACATTACGAGCCCCCACGTAGCCTCCTATATACATTATGAGCTTCACTTAGCATAGCCCCCTGTATAAATTATCGGTCTCACTTAGCCTTATATACTGTATACATTATATGCCCTGTAAGATGGTGACAGGCCTGATTGTGAATGGTCAGTATGTATCACGGAAGTGGTATGATTCTGGAACTCTGTACTGGTACCTGTAATGCCACAGGTTCTTATCATGGTGTTCATAGGGCCCAAGATCATGGATTGGCAGAGAGATGGGTGGGTCTGGTCATCCACATACCTCACCCATAGGTGTGTTGGAGGTCACTGCTGACTTCTAAAATGGAGTCTGATGTTTGGCACAAGAGAGAGAGAGTTTGGTTTGCAAGCTGCAGAGCAGGGAGCTCTGGGTGTGTCAGCCTGTGTGGAGGCTGAACACAGGTCTATGGAAATCAGTCTGGAAGGAGACTGCAGTCAGGCTGGTCAGTGAGGTGGTCACAAGGCCAAACCTCGCATGGAGGAGAATACACTGGCAGGATTACTGTCAGTATTGAATACGTCATCAATTTTTTAAGTAAATATATTTCTAAAGGTGCTATTGACATAAATTTCTCCCTTGATGTCGGTAACAACCCAACCAATCCACACAGACAAAGAATTGATATCATATATGTCCATAAATGTAGCGGTGTGTAATAATAACAAATGATACAGGGAAAATTGAACATTTTCCTGTATGGAGACATTAGTAGCATGCATTGCTCAGATGTGATTTTGTCCATTCTTCCACATACATGTGTCGCCAGGGGTTAAGGAGATACCCAGAACCGGGCCAAGGGGTCGCTTCTGGAAAGGGGATCACGGTGTCGTGACCCGGTCCGTGCTCCCTGGTTCCACAATAAAAAGGGGGGGTTATGTTCGTGACGCCACCCGTGGAATGTGATCAGAGATGACCACCGCTGCTGCAGAACCTCCGGGGTGATGGAAGGCAGCTTGAGATGGGACGGCTCCCCACGGGTAGAGCCTTTTCCCCGGGGCAGTGTGTTAGTCTATGGGGGGAGTGCAAGACACGAGCACAATAAACAGGCAGACTCACGGTTTTGCAGTTTCTTTGTCTTTACTGGTGATGGTATTCAGCAGAGTACTGTCCACGGAGTCTGTGAGGGGTTCAGGGCTTCTCCCACCCAGCCGGGCCGTTTTGGCTTCCTTGCCTGCACTGTGTGTCTGTGGCCCTGCTGCTGCGTGAACTATGCAGCCGGCCCTGTGCTCCTCGGTACCGACCTGACAGGCAACTCGAGTCCTTACTAGTATGTTCCTGAACTCTGCGCTTGTTGCTTGTGTCTGTGGTACAGGTGAAAGATCTGGAATCTTCACTTCTCTGGTGGTAACTGTGCAGTATGTAACTTGCAGTCTCGGATCCAGCATCCGTTCTGTGTGCTCCACTGGGGATGAGCTCAGCAATGCTCTGCCTCCCAGGAATGTTCCTCTGTGTACGCTTTCTCCTTTCCTCAGACCCTCAGCTAGGCCTGGAATTGGTCAGTGGATCCTGAGGTGAGCTAAAGCCAGCTTCCAACCTACAGAGATCCTGTCTCCTCAGTGCTCTGCACTGAACTTCCAAACTGAAACTACTCCTGACCATTTCCTCCCCCCCAGCAGAATGTACAGGGAAGCAGCTTGGTCTCCCCCTTCTGGCCAGGAGGTCTTGGTGTTGTGTGTGGGGAGTTAACCCTTTGTGTTGTTACTGTGGCAACCCTGGGGTGCCACATTCCCCCTTAGTGAAGAACAGTACTCCGGGACTGTGAAACAAACAAACAAGTTATCACAACAATTATATATATATACAGAGTCTCAAAAGGAAAAAATACAAAAACCTTAAAGTTCAAAAAGAGTCCAAAATGTTCAAAAATATATAAGTGTTCATACAGTATAGTCTCTGTAGGTACTGGGCTTTTGGTCTTAACGTTGCAATTAAATAAACATTTCAATCAACAAACACTTCCTAAAGGTGTCTCTACTCTGGTCATAAGTGCAGTAGGCCTCACGGCCCTCGGGCCACCAACAATGTGATCAAGTTGTAACTCTCCGTGCTGCCACCTTACACCACTCTTCTCTCACCTTTTCTGTACACTAAACTGTTACGGTTTTTCATATAAACATTATAACATATGTACATTTTATATGCAATTTCACATTAGTCTTTATATCTTGCTGGTATCTGACCCTGAGTACTACGCTGTGACCTGCGTACTGCTGGTGTACTGGGTGTACTTAGCATAATGGTGTGGGTGGAAGTGTACCTATTTGGTGTTTCTGGTACTTGTGAGGATGGGGGGCTGACTGTAGGACTGGCAAGCTCACTGGGACCAGGAATCTGTTCTTCCTCTACGGTTTCAACTTCCAGTTCTTCATGTATTGGGACTTCTTGTGGTATGGATTCTGATGTTGGTTCCGCCACTTGAGGGAAGGCGATCATTGGGACTACTACTGCTCCATGGTAATTTGGCCATGTTTTTGGGAAATCTCCTAAGACTGTATGGAATACATCTTCTTCCTTCTTGACAGGTTGTACCTGTATGGGTAAGGTGACTTCTGGTGTCTTCAGGGTTTCAGGACACGGTTTGAGTTGATCTCTTGACACGACAGCTGATGTCCTTCCTTCATCCTTACTGATGAGACACACTTTGGGATTATCCATACTGGATGGTAAGACTGTATATGGGGTGGTTTCCCACTGATTATCCAATTTGTTTGTGCGCCGTTTCCTCTTGAGAACTTGGTCACCAGGTTGCAATGGGGTTGCTAGAGCATGCTGGTTGAAGGTTCTCTCCTGTCTTCCCCTAGCTTGTTGGAGACTTTTCTCTACGCACTCTTGTACTTTGCGATACTGCTGCTGACGTAGGGTATCCCAATTGGATTCTTGAACTTCCGCATCTGGCTTCAGAATTCCCATATCTAAATCAATTGGCAGTTTACCGGGCCTTGCACGCATAAGGTAAGCGGGGGTGCAGTTTGTAGAACTCACCGGGACATGATTGTACAAGTCCACCAAGTCTGGCAATTTCTCTGGCCATTGATTTCTTTCTGACTCTGGTAAGGTCTTCAACAGGTCAATCACAATATGGTTCATCTTCTCACATAAGCCATTTGTTTGGGGATGGTATGCTGTTGTGCGGATCTTTTTACAGCCATACATGTTGCAGAATTCTTGGAAGATCTGTGATTCGAAAGCTGGACCTTGATCTGCAAGGACTTGTTCTGGGTAACCATGGGGTCTGCAAAAGTACGTCTGGAATGCTTTAGCTGCTGTTCTAGCTGTAAGGTCTTTCACGGGTACCACCACTAAGAAGCGTGAGTAATGGTCCACGATGGTTAAGGCATAGACATAGCCGGACCGGCTTGGTGACAACTTGACGTGGTCTAATGCGACTAGCTCGAGTGGTTGCTTGGTTACTATGGACTGGAGTGGAGCTCTCTGGTTCTGTTGATCCTTTCTTCTGAGGTTGCACGGTCCGCATTTTCTACACCAATCTTCAATTGATTTTCTCATGCCAACCCAGTAGAATCTTTCTCTTAAGAGCACTTCCAACTTTTTCCAACCAAAATGACCAGCACCGTTGTGGTAAGCTTCCAGAACCATCTTGACATCTCTCTTGGGCACGATGATCTGCCAGACCAACTCATGTGTTTTTGGATTGGTGTGCCTTCTACAGAGCTTCCCTTGGTACAGGAACAATTTACCTCTCTCCTTCCAGAGATGTTGTGTCTCAGCTGGGGCATTCTGATTAGGGTATGCACCTTGTTGTGTAAGCAGTTCTTTCACTAGCTTCACAGCTGGATCGCTGTCTTGTGTGTCAGCCCATCCGTGGTGTGCCAATGGGTTGAGAGTTGCCTGCTGTTGTTTTTGGTAGACACTCGGTTGATACTGTCCCACCTTAGGACGGTGAAAGGCCGGCAGCTCAATTTCTTCCAGTCCCTCCGGTTCCTCTTCCACGTTCCCCGAGTGTGGCATCCGGGATAAGGCATCTGCATTCCCATTCTTGTGGCCTGCCCTGTACTTGATGACAAAGTTGTAGTTTGACAGTCGGGCTATCCATCGCTGTTCCAGCGCACCTAGTTTTGCAGAGTCCAGGTGGGTCAACGGATTGTTGTCAGTAAAGATGGTAAATTCTGCAGCTGCCAGGTAGTGTTTGAAACGCTCTGTTACAGCCCAAACTACTGCCAGTAGTTCTAACTTGAAGGAGCTGTAATTCTCTGGGTTTCTTTCTGTAGGCCGGAGCTTCCTGCTTGCAAAGGCAATAACTTTCTCTTTGCCTTCCTGCTTTTGAGACAATACTGCTCCCAGTCCTACGTTGCTGGCATCCGTGTACAAAATGAAGGGTTCATGGTAATCTGGATATGCCAGGATCTCTTCTCCTGTCAGTGCCCACTTCAACTTCTTAAAGGACTCTTCTCTCTCATCACTCCACTGGAAAGGAGGATTTCGGGCTGCAGACTTCTTTGACTGTCCTACCAGGATGTCTTGTAGGGGAGCAGCTAGCTTCGTGAACCCTTTTATAAATCTTCTATAGTAGCCTACCAGTCCCAGGAATTGCCTCACCTCTTTCACGCTGGTGGGTCTTGGCCAATCTCTGATAACGGTAACTTTTTCAGGATCTGGTGCTACCCCTTCTGAGCTCACGACATGTCCCAGGTACTGTACCCTTGGCTTTAGAAGGTGACACTTGGATGGCTTGATTTTCATGCCGTATCCGGATAAGGCTTCAAACACTTCTGCCAGGTCTTGTAGATGCTGTTCATAGGTCTTGGAGTAGACTATGACGTCATCCAGGTACAGGAGGACAGTTTCAAAGTTCTTATGTCCTAGGCAGCACTCCATCATTCGCTGGAAGGTACCAGGCGCGTTGCAGAGTCCAAACGGCATACAATTGAACTCACAGAGGCCCATCGGCGTGGTGAATGCTGTCTTCTCCTTGTCAGCCTCTGCCACAGGAACTTGCCAATACCCACTAGTCAGATCTAGGGTGGAAAAGTAAGTAGCGGATTTTAATGCAGCCAATGACTCTTCTATCCTAGGTAATGGGTATGCATCCTTGTGTGTAATGCGGTTGATCCGTCTGTAGTCTACACACATCCTCATGGTCCCATCTTTTTTCTTAACTAGCACTAGTGGGGCTGCCCAGGGGCTACAACTGTCTCTTATTACCCCTGCTTCTTTCATTTCTTTGAGCATGTCTTTGGCGCATTGGTAGTGAGCCGGTGGTACTGGTCTATACCTCTCCTTTATGGGTGGATGGTTACCTGTGGGTATAGTGTGCTCTACCCCTTTGATCTGCCCAAAGTCTAATGGGTGTTTGCTGAATATTTGTTCATATTCTTTCACTACCCTGTATACTCCATGCTTTTGATGGGAGGGTGTAGAATCGGTGCCTACATGTAGCTTTTGGCACCAATCCTCCAGCTTTCCCTCTGAGCCATTGTCTTCCGCCTGATTTGACGGCTTCAAGGGCTCAACGGTGGTGATGGCGTTGTTATCAACCGTATATAGCTTAGCCATGGTAGCATACTTTGGTAGGGTGACCTCATCTTCCCCACAATTTAGAAGGCGTATTGGCACTCTTCCCCTGTGTACCTCAACTATTCCTCTGGCCGTCAGTACAGTGGGCCTACTGTCTGAGTACACGGGTTCTACCAGGGCCTGATAGTCTCGCCCTCTGATGCCTATTGCAGCTCTACACCAGACCAGCATTTCAGTTTTGGGAGGAATTACAATGGGTATTGGGTCACTTACCCTTGCACTGCCAATTTCACCTCCTGACATTTCTACCTGCTGCTTCAGCATCAAGGCTTTAATTTCCTTCTGCAGGAGTCTCTGTTGCCCAGGTTTGGCAGTCTCGACGATCTGCTGCAAGACAGTAATTACCTCTGCAAAACAATTTTCAATTACATTCATTCCTAGCAGCATAGTTGGTTCACGTTCTCGTCGGTCAACATCAACAATGATAATACCCTGATTCTGCAATTCTACTCTCCCAATCTTAATGGTCATTTCTCTGAAACCAACCTGTGGTACTAATTCACCATTGCTAGCCCATATATTCAATGCAACATTAGATGGACCACTGCTAACGTCTGAATCAGCCCAGTACCTCTTATAAAGGACATGCGGAATTGATGATATTTGGGAACCAGTGTCCAGCAAGGCGTTGAGCGGAATGCCATCCAGCACGATGGGGATGACTGGACGTCCCCCCACATACTTGTCGTGCCAGGGTGAAGGACCTTGAGAGTTCATTCCTGAGGAGCGGCCCGCCTCCCCAGGGGATCCCCATTTAAAGCACATTCACGGGCAAAGTGACCTGGCTCATTGCAACGGCGGCAAATGGGCTGTCCATCCGGCTGGTAGCGGTCGCTGGGTCGTCCTCTCGTCGCTTGGTATCTCCTAGGCCTCATCCATGGGACATCCTCCTTGCTGGTCGCCAGCTCAATCTTGGGTGCAGACTTGGATCCACGCAGCTCCTGGACGATTCTAGCCATGGAAGCAACAGTGTCTGTAAGGGCTTCAAGCTTTTGATGTAGAGCCTCATTAGTGATCGGCTCCAGGTGGTTAGCAGCAGCGGCTGACATGGCCGATGTCACTGGCACTACTGGCTGCTGGGGTGCCACTGTAAGGTGTTGAACAGAGTCTATATCCTGCGGCTCCTCCACCTGCTGGAGGCGGATGGCTCTATCCTTTAGCTGGGCAAATGTTAGTCCTGGATCCTGGATCACCATCATGCTCAGTTGTCCCCGGTGGGAAGGGGATGAGAGTCCATCCAGGAATTGGTCTATCAGCAGCTTATCTGCTCCAGGGGCTAAGGCAGGTTCTGCTAATTTAAGTGCTCTGAGCGCCTCCTGCAAGTTTAAGGCAAAGTCTCTTGCGCTCTCTCTAGGTTTTTGCTTGCATCCAAAGAACCTCATTTTAGCCCGGCTGCCAGCAATGGATTCAAAAGCTGCTTTTAGTCCAGCTATTATATGCTCTACAGTGTCCTTTGCATCATCCGGCCAGGATGTAGCCTCCCGCTGGGCATTGCCAGTTAACTGTCCCATAAGCATACCAACACGCTGAGCTTCTGTCAGGGGGTACATGCTGTAGTAGATTTTTAGCTTTCCGATAAAGTCATTAAGTGTGTTGGGCTCACCTGAGTACTGCGGCAGCCACACTGCACCCGGGGTGTACGGCATCAGGAACGGCATGATAGGTGCCGCTGCACCGCCGGGCACAACAGCGTCTCCCTGCTGCGACATCTTTGCGCCCCCTTAGTTAATTTCACCAGTCTTCTTGACAGCAAGCCTGGGACACTTTTCTGCGTTTTCGTTCGGGTCGCAGCACCGAGCGCACCTCCTCTGCAAGCGGTTGGCGGAGTCTTAGTTTAGGCGCGATGTTTTCCCGCGCGTAGCAGGTAATGGCGTGATTAAAGATGGCGCCTGGAAAATGTTACCAATGATGTTTTTGGATTTTTCCAGGTATCTTTGCAAAGTTTAAAGTCCGTTCTTTGTTGCAACAATTCACAGTGCAAGTCTTTTATGCGATGCAATAAGTCTTTACAGGCGCACGTCACCCGGGTTGCAGCCGGGTCCAGTCCGCATCCTGTTCGTGACGCCAAAGTTGTGTCGCCAGGGGTTAAGGAGATACCCAGAACCGGGCCAAGGGGTCGCTTCTGGAAAGGGGATCACGGTGTCGTGACCCGGTCCGTGCTCCCTGGTTCCACAATAAAAAGGGGGGGTTATGTTCGTGACGCCACCCGTGGAATGTGATCAGAGATGACCACCGCTGCTGCAGAACCTCCGGGGTGATGGAAGGCAGCTTGAGATGGGACGGCTCCCCACGGGTAGAGCCTTTTCCCCGGGGCAGTGTGTTAGTCTATGGGGGGAGTGCAAGACACGAGCACAATAAACAGGCAGACTCACGGTTTTGCAGTTTCTTTGTCTTTACTGGTGATGGTATTCAGCAGAGTACTGTCCACGGAGTCTGTGAGGGGTTCAGGGCTTCTCCCACCCAGCCGGGCCGTTTTGGCTTCCTTGCCTGCACTGTGTGTCTGTGGCCCTGCTGCTGCGTGAACTATGCAGCCGGCCCTGTGCTCCTCGGTACCGACCTGACAGGCAACTCGAGTCCTTACTAGTATGTTCCTGAACTCTGCGCTTGTTGCTTGTGTCTGTGGTACAGGTGAAAGATCTGGAATCTTCACTTCTCTGGTGGTAACTGTGCAGTATGTAACTTGCAGTCTCGGATCCAGCATCCGTTCTGTGTGCTCCACTGGGGATGAGCTCAGCAATGCTCTGCCTCCCAGGAATGTTCCTCTGTGTACGCTTTCTCCTTTCCTCAGACCCTCAGCTAGGCCTGGAATTGGTCAGTGGATCCTGAGGTGAGCTAAAGCCAGCTTCCAACCTACAGAGATCCTGTCTCCTCAGTGCTCTGCACTGAACTTCCAAACTGAAACTACTCCTGACCATTTCCTCCCCCCCAGCAGAATGTACAGGGAAGCAGCTTGGTCTCCCCCTTCTGGCCAGGAGGTCTTGGTGTTGTGTGTGGGGAGTTAACCCTTTGTGTTGTTACTGTGGCAACCCTGGGGTGCCACATACACACTCTTCAAATCCTGAGGGTTCCGTGGGCTCCTCCTATGATCTCTGAGCTTCAGTTCCTTCCCTAAATATTCTAATGGATTCAGGTCAGCTGATTGGCTGGGCCATTCTAGCAGCTTTATTTTCTTTCTTTGAAACCAATTAAGAATTTCCTTTACTGTGTGTTTGGGATCATTGTTTTGCTGAAATGTCCACACTCATTTCATCTTCACCATCCAGGTAGTTAGCAGCTGATTTTTTTCAAGAATGTCTTAGTACATTTATTCATTCATCCTTCAATTACAGTAAATTAAGTTTGTCAGGGCAGTATGCTGAAAAATAGCCCCACACCTCCAAACTTCACTGTTGGTATGGCGTTTTTGGGGTTGATATGCCGTGTGTTTTGGCCTGCAAACATGGTGTGTATTATGGCATCCAAAGAGTTCAATGTTGGTCTCATCTGACTCATCTATACTCTATCAGTAATTCAAAGGCTTGTCTAAATGTTGTTGTGCAAACTTTAAAAGTGCTTTTAACATGCTTTTTTTTCAATAATGGAGTCTTTTATGGTGAGCATACAAAGACATGTAGGTTGAGTACATTACTTATTATTTTCTTTGAAACTATTGAATCTGCTGATTCCAGGTCTTTCTGTAAATCTGCACAGGAGATTTACAGAAAAAAAAGAAAACTCTTGTGATAATTCTTTTCACTGCTTTAGCTAATATCTTGCTGGGGGAAAATGGTCATGACCACTAAAATGATGCTCATTCCACTTCTGGATTATGGCCCGAACAGTATTCACTGGAACCTTCAGTAGTTTAGAAATTCTTCTGTAATGAATGCCATTAGTATGTTTGGCAACAATAGGGTTGCAAATTTCTTTAGACAGCTCACTGGTTTTACCCATCATGAGATGTTTCTTTTGTGATACCTTGCTAATGAGGCACCTTTTATATATGCCATCAATTGAACCAGCTAATATTATTTTTCACTAAAGCGACAAGATTTCTTACAAATTACTGATAGATTTCATCTTGCGTCATGACTCTCCATGGCTTTTTGCACCTCTCTTTCTTCACGTGTTCAATAGTTTTTCCCTATATCATTTCTCATTATTGCACCTAAGTTAATTTATAGACCTATATGGTTTGACTTCATAGGCTGTGTGGATTTGTGTTGTTACTAACATCTGGTGAGAAATTCATGTTAATAGCACTTTTAGAAATATAAATTAGTGATGTATACACAAAATACCACAAAAGTCATAACACCCCTCGAATTTTTGTTATTTTTTTTATTATATATTAGCATGGTACAATAGTGAAGATATGACACTTTGATACAATGTAAAGTAGTCACTGTACAGCTAGTGTAACAGTGTAAATTTGGTGTGCCCTCGAATTACACCCCTAAGTGAAAATTGTCAAATTGTGCCCAATTATTCACTTCCCCTCATTAGTGTTGCAAGGTCTCATGTGTGAATGGGGAGAAGGTGTGTTAAACGTGTTATCACTCACACACTCTCTCATACTGGTCTCTGGAAGTTCAACATGGCACCTCATGACAAATAATTCTCTGAGGATCTGAAAAAAAAGAATTGTTACTCTACATAATGATAGCCTAGGCTACAAGAAGATTGCCAAAACCCTGAAACTGAGCTGCAGCGCAGTGGCCCAGACCATACAGTGGATTAGCAAGACAGACTTCACTTAGAAGAGGCCTTGCCATGGTCTACCAAAGAAGGTTAGTGCACGTATTCAGTGTGATATCAACAGGTTGTCTTTTCAAAATAGACAGATGAGTGCTGCCAGCACTGCTGCAGAGGTTAAAGGGGTGAGAGTCAGCCTGGCAGTACTTAGACCATATGTCACATATTGCATCAATTGGTCTGCATTGCTGTCATCCCAGAAGGAAGCCACTTCTAAAGATGATGCACATTTTGCTGAACACAAGCAGACTAAGGACAAGGATTACTGAAACCATGTCCTGTGGTCTAATGAGACCAAAATAAACTTATTTGGTTCAGATAGTATCAAGTATGTTTGTCAGCATCCAGGTGAGGAGTACAAAGACAACTATCTCTGGCTTACAGTGAAGCATGGTGGTGGGAGTGCCATGGTTTTGGGCTGCATGAGTGCTGCTGGCTGTGGGAAGCTACAGGTCTTTTAGGGAACCATGAATGCCAACATGTACTGTTAAAATATATCTTTGTACCGTGTTAGCCAGTAGAACAATTGTTTAAAAGAACTGAAAGTTCTCAGTGGTTGATACATTTTAATGGCTAACTGAAAAGATAATAATAATAGCAAGCATTCAAAACTATGCAGGTCTCTTCATCAGGCTCAGTATAATACAAAATCTGAAGAGTCACATATTTATACACAACAGGACATACAATAGAGCAGTAAAGAAGACAAGTTATGTACTGTGACATACCGAAGCAGAACATGATCCCTTCCCTTCATATTCTAACTTGCTAACAACCATAAAGACACCTCCAAAATGACCATTTCGTTGCTAAAGAAACTGAGGGTAAAGGCGCTGGACTGGCCAAGGATGTGTCCAGACATAAACCCTATTGAGCATATGTACAGCATCTTCAAACGGAAGGTGCAGCGCAAGGTCTCTAACATCCACCAGCTCTATGATGTCATCATGGAAGAGTGGAAGAGGATTCCAGTGGCTCCTATGAAGCTCTAGTGAACTCCATGCCCAAGAGAGTTAAGACAGTGCTTGGAAATAATGGTGACCACACAAAATATTGACACTTTGGGCATAATTTGGCCATTTTCACTTAGGGGTCAAGTCACTTTTGTTGCCAGTAATTTAGACTTTAATGGCTGTGTGTTCAGTTATTTAGAGGGCACACCACATTTACACTGTTATACAAGCTGTACACTGTGACTACTTTACATTGTATCAAAGTGTCATTTCTTCAGTGTTGTCCCATAAAAAGATATAATGAAATATTTACAAAAATGTAAGGGGTGTACTCACTTTTGTGATATACTGTGTATGTACTATATAAAAAATAGCTTAATAGTTTTAAGATGAAAAAATATTAACTAGTATTGGTCAAAAGATTTTGGCAGGTGTAGAAAAATGGTACAAATTGCTTTAAGAAAATAGAGTTGTTAATGTTTTATTTTAATCAATTAACAAAGTGAATGAACAAAAAGACAGATCTTAATCAAATCATTATTTGGTGTGACCATCCATTGCCTTCAAAAGAGCATGAAAGCATTATTTCTTCTATGTTCACGTGCATACAGTTTTTGATGAAACTCGTCATGAAGGTTGTTCCAAACATGTTTTTTAACAAACCATGTATCTTGTTTGGATGTAGCCTTTTTTAAGCCCTGCTGTATCTTCTTGTAATTCTTCAGAATTGACATGAGGGCTCTATGGGGGCCATGGGGGCTATATCATCACATCCAAGACTCTTTGAAAAGTGCATAGTGCAACAATATGTTGGATGCTACATTGAAATTCTATATTGGTGTGCCATTCTTAAAGAAGACCAACCACCAGGATTTTGATATATAAAGTAAAGTGAGTGCTATACTGGCGCTATCATGCTGATTCTAAACATACCTTTACTTGTGAGATCGAATGTATAGTTTCTGAAATACAGGTAAGCAAAGTTTGTGAAATACACTGTTTTTTGATTGATAGCAGCTACAGAATAGGTAATTGGGGAGTCGGGTTTTGCTAGCTACTCCCACCCCTGTCTCCCTTCCTATCCTTTCTCCCCCCTGTCCTTTCTCCCCCCTGTCCTTTCTCCCCCTTTAATAACAGAGACAGGGGGAGGAAGGACAGAAAGGCAGACAGGGGCAGGAATAACTACAAAAACCCAACCCAACTATTAGTTTAGCTATTCTGTAGCTTTTATCAATCAAATAACAGTGTACAGTATAGGGGGCTTTACATGCTACAATATCGTTAATGTTTTATCGTCGGAGTCACATTGTTAGTGACGCCCATCCGGCGTCATTAACAATATCGCAGCGTGTAATACTTACCAGCGACCTTAGGCGACCTCAAAAATGGTGAAAATCGTTCACCATGGAGAGGTCGTCCCAAACTCAAAAATCGGTAAGGGTTGTTTAGCGTTATGGTTCATCGCTCATGCGGCAGCACACATCGCTATGTGTGACACCGCATGAGCGAGGACCGTCTCCTTACCTGCCGCCAGCTGCAATGCAGAAGGAAGAGGTGGGCGGGATGTTTACATCACACTCAGCTCCGCTCCTCCGCTTTCATTGGCCGGCCGCTTAGTGATGTTGCGGTGATGTCGCTGTGATGCCGAACGTCCCTCCCCCTTGAAGGAGGGATTGTTCGGCAGGAACAGCGACGCCGCCGACCAGGTAAGTATGTGTGACGCTGCGTAGTGATAATGTTCGCTACGGCAGCGATCACAAACAATCGCATGCGCGACGGGGGCAGGTACTTACACGCTCGCTATCGCTAGAAATTGCTAGCGATATCGCTACCGTGTAAAGCCCCCTTATGTCAAACTTTACTTGCCTATATTTCAGAAACTATACATCCGATCTCACAACTAAAGGTATCTTTAGAATCAGCATGATAGCACCAGTATAGTAATGACTTTAGTTTATATAGGAAAATCCTGGTGGGTGATCCTCTTTAATAAAATAGGCCCAAAGTCAGTGGTGTACCAGTATTAGCTCCATGAGTTGTGGAGGAATCTCCCCCTATTTCCCAACATCCTCTGTATATGTACAGCAAAAATCAGGAAAAGTTGCATAGAACAGACTCATATAGCACAGACTCAGTTATTAAGCCTGCTCCATACTTAACAGGTAATGACTATTTTACAGAACAGCAACTACTGCCATTGGAGATAGCTCTAATTCCAGTAGTTTAACCCCTTGTGGACAGCTACTACAGCATCTAACTCATTATGCAGGAAGAGGCTCTTTGTCACCCCAATTGAGCCCCCACGACATGATCACGGGAACAAGATTGTTGTTATCACTGTTGGCTCGGGGCCCATTTTGGACCTTTCCCATGGCACCCCAGAATTTCTATTTATGTCCGTGCCCTTATTGCATGAAAATAAAAGCATCAATAAAAAAATGACACAATGTATAACAAACATATTTTCAGGATGTTTTATTTGAAGGTGGGTTATAGAAGCATAAAGAGAAAAAGTGTTATATGGAATAAGCCTAGTTCTGGCCTTTGCAGATTCCCACAGTCTTGTGATCTTATTGCCCTAAAGTATTGTTTGTCGGGCAAAAAGTCAAATTTGTGTGTGCACCTATCCATAAATGAGATGGACATAAGCTTCTTTTTTTAGACATTACAGAGAAGCATTATCCTAAAAAGAGACATCTGGACATCTAATGAATTCTGGAATCATGAGTGGAATTTCAGAAAGTGATTAGGCTTTTGAGGGATGATTAGAACTAAAGAGTCAAGGCAAATGTTTGGGAAGCAAAATGTAGAATATCAACTTAAAAGGAAGATGGAATTTGGATGACTTACTGAGACCTGGAGAGGATGGTGGAATTTAAACACAATAGTTTCTGAACTCTTTTGGCAGTAGTAGTGTAAAAACTGATTTAGCAATTACTGCATAATATTCTTGCAAATGATTTCCACAACATTTAAAGTTTTCTCCTTCTGGAACTCATAGCAATGCAATATAATACATTGGCAATGTGTATTCTCTGTAACCTATCAGTCACATTGATTTTCAGCTTCACACGAGAATATTCTATCTAGTTTATTGTCCTATGAAAAATATCTAAATATCCAAGAATTTAGTGCATTATATAAAGCTCAGATTATTAAATTATGCTGCTTATTTTATTTAAAATAATATGCCTCTAATTATAGTAAAAATCCTGGTTGGTAAATTGCTGTCTACAAAGTCTTTAACTTTACAGAAAAAAAATCATATGAACAGATATCTGTCAGGGCCGGGGAGGACTGGTAGGCCCAGGAGGTGGATCCACTGGACCATGCACCCCACCAGGAGGGCTGGGTACATGGTAGCCGGAGCACAGGCGTGGCAGGAATGGGTATAACCAGGTCACCAGGGTCACGGAGTTGTTTAGGACAGTAAAGAAAACAGGCACAGGTACCAGGGAGCAAAGACAAGAAGTCTGTAGGACACGGCACTAGGGGGCCTGAGCACCTAGCTCATAAGACTATGCTACAAGACACGTTGATCAGGCCCCGCCCATATGGAAAGGCCAGTCTTATATACCCAGCACAGCCTCATGTCATTTCCTGCTGCAGGTGTGCTGGGCCTATAAGACCAGGAGAGTGGGCGCGGCCCGGTCCTATACAGAAACATGTGGCTAAGACTCAGAGTGAGACTCATAAGACCAGGAGCAGGACACAGGAGAGCACGAGCGGGAGCGGCAGCCATGACCGGTGGACACGTGGACTGGATCAGTGGTTAAGGAGCGGTGTAGGGATGGTGCGACCGGATCAGTGGGTAAGGAGTGGTGCTGGGACACCGGGAGCGTGACAATATCTACAAGTAGGTCACAGATTAAGGTGTACATATGCTGTACCTGCTTGGGGCATGTCTTTTAGAAATGGGTAGAACATAATTTATAGTTCCTTCAATTGGGAGGTATTGCTTAATGTTTAATTGCCAATCATATTGTCATTACCCAAATTATTGCACTGGTATAAAATAGATCAGAGAATTGCACTTCCCTTTGACAGCCCTGCAACAAACAGTCAATAGACTTAAAGGGGTTGTCCACCACCAGGACAAGCCCTTCTCTCTTCTTATGTTTGGCCCAATTAAAATAAAAAAGATTATACTCAGCTTCTATGCCAGCGCTCGCTCTCCCGGGGCTCACGAGATTGTGACGTTACTTGAGCCCCACGACGAATTACCACCCGCTTCTCTCTCCCTGCCTTCGAACGCATGAGCAATCAACAGAAAGCAGGCAGCAGCGGCAGCTCTCACTTCCTGTTAATTACTCATATGTCTGAAGGCTGGGAGAGACAGGCTGGCGATAATTGGGCGCGGGGCTCGCGTGACGTCATAACCTCCCGTGAGTCCTAGGAACGCTAGTGTCAGCACCAAAGGAACGGTGCCAGTAGTGAAGGTGAGTATAATCTTTATTATTTTAATGGGACTAAACATGACGAATTAGAAGGGGTTGTCCAAGTAGTGGACAACTCCTTAAAATCCATTATTAATATGTACTGTTTGAAGTATGGGAGCAAGAGCACACAAACACAGGAAGAACATACAAATTCCTTGCAGATGTTGTCCTTGGTGGCATTTGAACCCTGGATCCCAGCACTACAAGGCTAACCACTGAGCTACCGTGCTGCCCACAATAATATATAATATTGTAGGGTCTTTAAAGGGAATTTATTAGGTATCAGTCTTAAACAACAATAAAAATTATACCTGTCTTCTAGTAATCAAGTGTGCCAATGTTGGGAAATTGAGCTTGGATGCCACAAACAAATTAGCCTGGAAGTGCATTGTGAATGTATAGATGAGCTCAAAGTACATTGAAATGCCTCCAGCGCACTTCCAGGCTAACATTCAAGTGGATTCAAAGCTTTATTTTTTTGCATTGGCACTTTAGATTGCTGCAAGAGAAGTATTTTATTGTTATTCTATGACCTATATAGCTATAACACAGCAAGTGTTCAGAAGTGCAGACACTGATACTGCTGCATACATCAAATACATGACACTGAGAGTGCTGTATATATCATATGGGACACACTGAGACTGCTGTATATACTGTACATCAAATAAGGGATACTTCGACTGCTGTATACATCACATTGGAGAAACTTTGAATGTTGTATGTACATCACATAGGATATACTGGGGCTGTTGTATATACCTGTTGTAAATATTGTACATTATATAGGAGACAATGTGACTCTTGTATATGTAGCGCCTCACGGGGCCTAAGGGGTTGCTCATCACTGGGTCAGTGGTTTTGTGGGGTTGCTGTGACTGGCCTGACCTGGCTCCGTAGCCCTGTCGGCTACATGTAAAAGACAAACAAGCGGGTGCAAGATGTAAAGGGGGATGGAAGGAGGGTGAAGGGTTCCTGGGAAACATGTGACCAGTTGCAGCGGTGACTGGGGTCTCGGCCTCCTCCGTCGTCGACCTTTCCTACGACTTTTCCTCTTCCATGGGCGGTGTTGGATGGGAATGGGTGATGCTTTGCAGCGCCACCCGTGGTGTGTGGCCAGGAATCGGCCGCCGCTGGGAGATGTTGCTCTCCTCCGGTGCTGATGTTAACACAGCCCAGAAAGTCCAGCTCCAAACAGGTGGAGCGAGCCCCAGGGAGGATGAGGGCAATGGGGACGGTTGGTGGCGCTGAAGCGCAGCAGCGCCGGCAATGACAAGGACAACACTCGGGCTGTTGTTCAAAGTTCTTTTTACTCACAGTTCTTAAAGCTCCCCGAAGGTGCCGCTTTCCACCGCGATGGATGGACTCTAGCCAGTCCCAGGTGAATCAGAGGCAATCACTGGTGTTTGCGCTGTCACCATGTCAGTATGCTGTCCCCGTGGCCTGAAGCAACTTTGGGACTCCACTGTCCGTGTTAAGTGTCCTGTCCCGTACACAGGTGACGTGGGTCCTCGCCATGGGGCCTGGCTGTAAACTCGAAACCCGGATCCTATATATCACAGTGCTCCGGAAAAGAAGGTGATGGGACATGGGACATGAAATCCCCAACCCCTGCAGATTTGTTAGTCCATGAAGGTTTCCCCAACTGATCTGATGTATGTGAGTGTGTCAGCCAGAAGCAGGGGAGGACTGCTGGGGAGCATACCTGCTGGGAGTATCCTCCAAAGATCGTAGAAGGACCTGGGAGCCACGCAGACGTGTGAAGTCTGGCAAGTATAATTTACCTGGGAAGGGGGGTCTACTTTTGGGGGGGTAAACTTACCCCCAACCGTGTCTCCCACAAAAATAGACTTACCGGAAAATAAGCCCTAGTGCTTTTTCAGGGCAACAAAAAAAGTATAAGACAGTGTCTTATTTTTGGAAAAACATGTGTTAAGTGTCCCCAAACAGAACGTCCTAACACTAGTGACATTCTGTAGTAAAAGCTGCATGCACATGTGTGGCACCCCTGGGGTTCAGGTCACCACAGGCTACTGCATCTCAGTTAAGGTGTGGTATCTATCTCAGGTAAGGAGGGGGTTACTCACTGGTGTTCACCATTCACACACACTACCCACAGCTCAGGAGCCTTCACATATAGTGGGTTGGCTCACGGTAGGCAGTGGGGAGGCCATACGAACATGGACTTCTCCGGTCACTGAAGCCAGCCACCTGGGGGGGGGGGGTCCAATTGGAGTAGAAATAGGCACATCACACGCACATCAGGGAGCAGACCCGTCTGAACTATAGATCTGGCAACACATCTCTGCAGAACTTGGACTTTACTGGGCCCTACTCTGTGGCTTGGTGCAGGAGCTCAGCTGGGGTACCTAACTGCTGATGGGGACACCCTAGAGATAGGACACTTTCTCTCTCTCTTCTTCTCTTTTCACAATGTCGGTGGTGACCCCCTGACTGGACCTGGGATTGACTTGAGCCCATCACGGCAGTGACCAGTGTGGCTGGGCTGGCAGCTGAAGTTGAGAGTAAACTACACCCTGAACCCGCAGAGACTGTGTTGGCTCATCCTTACCGGTGCCGCCACCCAGCGCTTAGGCGCCAATGGCCATTACTCTCCCTCATCATCCACCTGGGGTCCGCTCTGCCTGTAGAGAGCGATACCATCCAGGCTGTCCTAACACCTGCCCCGGAGAGGAATTCTGCAGCGGCGGCTACTACTGGCCGTGTACCACAGGTGGCGTCACGACAATATCTTCCCAATACCCAGCTTTCCCCACCATTTAACTGTACGCCTCGGGGCAACGGAACCGGGCAAGGCCACCCGTGACAACGTCTCACCCAACCCGAAACGGCCTGGAGATAAGTAGGCTGACTGCTTGCCCTGTGGGGCACTACACGTGTCACGGGCGGGGAGGACGCCACTGCGCTGCGCTTGCTAACGCTCGGGTCCGGTGCTGCTGCGATGGCTGCTCAGCGGCTCGAGCGGTGGGCCGGATCCAGGGACTCGAGCGGCGCTCCTCGCCCGTGAGTGAAAGAGGTGGTTGGTTTGGGGGATTTAGTCCATGACGCCACCCATGGGTCGTGGTGAAGATGGGCACCACCGCTGCTGGTGACGGGGATCCCGGGAGCGATGGTAAGGAGCAGCTGGGATGTTGTTTCCCCCCTCCGTGGGTAGGGGTCGGTGGTCCTGGGGCCCGTTGAAGTGACGGGGAGGCAGGGTCGGTGAGGTGCAGGGTTGCAGGGACAGCGCGGTGCGGTGCCGGATGGCACGGGGGTACTCACGCAGCAAGAAAGGTACAAAGTCCTCGGTAAACAAAACGGCTGGATGGACGGGTCCCGCAGCCGGCTGCAGTGCTTCTCCCCGGACAGGTGATGGCGGTTGTCTTTCCCTGCACCTTAATGTTCTCTTGCTGACTACTATGGATTCCCAACGGTAGTCCGCTCCCCGGTGTATGGTTACCGGAGGAGCCCGTTTGCCCGCAGACGCTGGCCCTTGGGTCTCTAGCCTTAGGCGGTAGCTGTATACCCTCACGGTGTGGGCTGTTCCCTTCAATCGGGACTTTTGCTGTTGTGAAACCCCTGGGGTTCCAGACACATTCAGTTCTGACTATTGTCGGCGGCTCCAAGCCTGGTCGGGGTCCGATGGCCCTGCCTGTGTGTGCTGGCTTCACTTCGCTCCTCGGTCGGTACCGGCGGGCCGTCGCCCATCCCCGGTCCTACGGTTCCACGTTGCTCCACCACTCCTGCAGACGGCCACCACCGTCTGCCAACCTTGCTATTAGTGCCTGGGCCACAAACCCAGACACCCAAGTGTTTACTCCTCACTCCTCAAACTCCAACACTAAACTGTCACTTTTCCCGCCTCCAGGCCTGTGAACTCCTCGGTGGGTGGGGACAACCGCTTAGCTCCGCCCCACCTGGTGTGGACATCAGACACTGGAGGGAGGCAACAAGGGTTTTTGTTTGGCTGGTGTCCCTGTCTAGTGGGGGTGGGGGTGTTTGGATGTTATCTGTGACGATCTGGCTAGGCCAGGGCGCCACACATGCACCACAGAAAAATGTAAGGGTCAGTGTCTGGTAAAATGTGGTCAGCAGCCAAAACACTGTGGCCCTCCCAGAAAGCCCAAGGGCCAGGCAAATTCCATCCCTGTTACTGCTCTAGAAGGTTCCTAACTCCGCAGATTGTTCCTTTATACAACTTATGCCAAACCATTGAGATTGTACTTTATATGGTCTATCTTTTAATAGATCAAAGACAGATCAGGCCAGTGCTAGGTCTTGTTTGTTGTGTTGATAGTATGAGTTGGGTTAAATTCAGCAAGCACAGCAGGCTGCATCAGATCACCACTCCCCTATTCCTGGGAGAATTACTTTGTTCAGCATAAATTTTTAATTTATTATGGCGTTTCAAGGAGACATACAGTAGAAATAACTCTGATAGATAAAAGATGCAAACCATTTGGATATGAGTCTACAATAAGCCTGAAAGCATCTCTAAAGAAGTGACCTTGGTAGGCAGGAAATGTGCCTTAAATAGTTACAAGTCATTTGGGGTGCAGCTGACTTTGCACTTAGACTCCTTTATGTTTTGTTAATATTTCTCTGTGCATTGAACACTACTTAACTCTTCAATCGTTACAGAGGAAAGGAGTCCAGCACATAAAGGTTTAGTGGAACCTGACCATCCAGCTCTTAACGTGCATGGTATTTAGCAGATTTTAATGTTCAAAAGAAGACATCATTACTTCACTCTTAGAAAAATTAGCAAATAATTAGAAAATAAATAGATTCAGGATTTACAAAAATTCAAAAGTTAGGTGATACTTTACTAACGTATATAACAACACAGTATCGTGGTCCAACATGGGTGACTAAAGTACCCTTATCACTTCAATAGGCAGACAGACAGACAGACAGTCAATGTTAATTTGTTAAAATAACTCATTTTTTTGTATTCCTTAATTATTATAAGGAATCTCCAATGTAAGTCTCTTTTTGTGGGAGAGTGTAATTTGTTTTAGTGATGCCATTAGCTTTTCCTTCTTAATGTTGCTAAATAGGGAATACAATATGCATATTTAAAAGAAATTAAAACCACTTTAGTGCTAGGTTAATAATTACTTGAATATCAATTACTTAACAAATTGATCCCTTAAAGGATTTGTACCAAGATAAGAACTTGTCCCCTATCCATTTGATAGGAGATACTTTCCTGATCATTGGGGATCCCCCAGCAATCCCAAGAATGTTTTTTTTTATCTCAATGGGACTGCTGGATAAAAATGAGCACAGGGCTTAAATATCTATAGTATTACCATTGAGATTAAATGAAGTGGAATTGGTATGCATGCTCAACCCCTGCTCTCTGCAAACATGGCTTATTCTCAGATCACTGAGGGTCTTGATAGATGGACAGAAAGATAGATAAATGGATGGATAGATAGATAATGGATAGATAGATAGACAGACAGATAGATAAATAGATAGAGGGATAGATACTGTAGATAGATACTGTAGATAGATAGATAGATAGATAGATTGATATTATACACCTTAGTCTTATATTTTTCGTTGGTCTTCAGTTTTTATATAGACCAATATGCCTCATATATCATATAGACCAATAAATTAATTAATTTTCTATCTTCAGATTTTATAATGAATCCCCAATTCAAGGCTCTTAGCTCTTTTTTTGCAGGGAACAGTAACTTGTTTTAGTGATGCCACATTCTACGAGACCGTTAGACAATTAAAACTTATTGATTCACTGCTATTCGAGTTTGCAGAGGTAAAAACAGTAGATCTGCCATTGTTGTTTTTTTTTTTATCGTAACTTACCCTGCCCTATAAATAATAAGCAGGTTATGCTATGTTTTAAAAATGTTTATAATCAGCTGCTGATAGGAAATACCAAAATAACCTGTACGTTGTAGTGCTGAGCCTGCAGTGGTGCGCTGTTGTAGTGCCCCTGAAGACATCAGGGAGCTACAAGGTACTGCATCCCCACCAGGATGCAGGGCCTACCCCCAGGGACCCAGAAGACCAGTGCCGGTAACAACAAGAACATTCCAGTTAATCCCTGTTTTTCCCCAAATTCCCCAAAGACTTTTGCCAGACTAGGGTTGGACCTAATGGATGGCCACCTAGAGGTGGAGCCGATCCAGTCCACTCGATGACCAGGTGAGAGGGGCAGACAGTGGATAGTCAGAGTCAGAACAGAGGGAGAGTTGATCGGTGACAGAGAGAGAGAGCGAGTGGAAGCACTGGCAGGAGTGTGACGGTAACCTGAGGGCCCAGGCGTGTGGTTGCAGGTGGAGTACGGTGGAGTACTCCCGGAATCATAGCACCAACGGGGTACAGAATCCTAGGTCAGGCAAACGCTCCAGGCAGACCTGATAAAATCTGCACAGTGAGGGGACCATCAAGGACCTCACTAACCTTGAAGTTCAGGACACAGTAGCAACGGGAGAACGGACTACAGTTGAGAGACTACCAGGAGGGGACCCCCTGATGCTCCAAGCCACGGGGACCCTCCAACCAAAGACAAGTGCAGGGGAAAGAAGCCACCAGATTACTAAACTGGCACTGGGACTAAGGGGACCAGCCTTCCTCAGGTGACCAGTTTGCAACAGACTGTGAGTAAAGGCACCAGTTATACTGCAATCCCTTGTGTGGCCTACCTTCTTTCTGCACCCATCAACATCACCTATCCTCTGGGGCCCGGCCCTGCTTGCGGAGGGCCTAACATCCAGGCTGCCACCAACACCAGCCCCAGTAGTGAGAACTATGCAGTGGCAGCTCCATCTACATAGCCGCAACTCGCAAGTGGCGTCACATAAACTTTCATCTAATCTCCCCTGTAAATATACCCCTTTTAAAAAGCGTCCCCAAGGTCACGGAACTGGGCAACGGCCACCAAGTGACATCTCCCCAGCAATATACCGCCGGGGACCGAGTACCCCATAGCTCTGGGCGACACACTGTCATTTCCTAAGAGCCCCGTGCTCATGGTTACTGCAGCCGGTGCCAGTAGCGTATGTGTGATTGACATTGCGGCTCCCATTTTCGAGCTGTCAGGAAAAAATATGTGAATACTATATGGTTTTGTTTTTATTATTACATTGACAACTTTTTGTAAAAAAAAATTGATGTCAGATAACACATTTTAATTTTATTTTTATAATGAAATTATCGAATTTGTTTACTTTTATCTGCTTTTATCTGATCCCAATACTAAAGTCCTATAAGATTTCACATGAAGGTGCTAAAATACTTTGTATGAGATTTCCATAAAAGTATCGTATGAAGTAAGTAATGATGACCACTGTAAAGAGCCGTGAAGCCTCGCTCCGTCATCTTGATACCTGACTCCATTCATGTTGTTTAACTACTTAACAGCAGCTCTTCCCACTTGTGGGAAAATAATGTCAAAAAAAGCTAATGAAAGTGATGATGGTTCTTTGGTTGGGTCTCCTGGGGTTTCCTCTGATTGCATCCTCAGAATTGGCTGATCAGCATTAGTGATAATGCAGTCAGACCCTTCCTGACACATCTAGGTGCCGGGCCTCTTAGGAGAACATGCTGAGTCTGCATTTCTTCAATATCATTGACACATGAAATGCATAATAATACATACTGTACATTTATATTTCATACCATCATCTGTTTTATTATTATTCCAACTAGTGTTCTGCTGTACATCTTAAAAAATATATAAAGAAACAGAAATATTAACAGATTGCATTTGTTTTAGACTTCATCCCTGAATCCTGTACATGTTCGATCCCTGATTTTCACAGATACCACACATACGCATTAAAGTCTATGCTATCCAGATGTCTGTGTGTTTTTCAGCAAAAAGATCACAAAGACATACGTTTCTGACCCAAACCGACCCACACAAGTTTATGGTGCCTTGAAAACCAAAGACAGCATACAGATACCATTATTGTGCTTTCAGCGTATAACATGGTAGTGGAAAAGAGAAGACTTGCAATCTTTTTTAAAGGCCAAACTAGAAAATTACTGATGAAACATTAATTGGAGCAGTACACACATTAATAGACTGTGAGGAATGGAGGATGAGTCTTAGGGGTACTTTGCACACTATGATATCGCAGGTGCGATGTTGGTGGGGTCAAATCGAAAGTGACGCACATCCGGCGTCGCTGTCGATATCGTAGTGTGTAAATCCTTTATGATACGATTAGCAGGAGCGAGGAACATCAACTTACCTGCGTCACCGCGGCTCCCGTAGGATATGCGGAAGGACGGAGGTGGGCGGGATGTTTACGTCCCGCTCATCTCCACCCCTCTGCTTCTATTGGCCGCCTGCCGTGTGATGTCGCTGTGACACCGCACGACACGCCCCCTTAGGAAGGAGACGGTTCGCCGGCCAGAGCGATGTCGCAGGGCAGGTGAGTGCATGTGAAGCTGCCGTAGCGATGCAGCAATCACAAGATATTGCTGCTGCGACGGGGGCGGGGACTATCGCGCTCGGCATTGCAAGCATCGGCTTGCGATGTCGTAGTGTGCAAAGTACCCCTTAAGGCCCTGTCACACACAGAGATAAATCTGCGGCAGATCTGTGATTGCAGTGAAATTGTGGACAATCAGTGCCAGGTTTGTGGCTGTGTACAAATGGAACAATATGTCCATGATTTCACTGCAACCACAGATCTGCCAAAGATTTATCTCTGTGTGTGACGGGGCCTTTAGATCTGCTCCCATACCGGCAGCATTTTTTCGTACACAGACTAGGTGTTTTCTCAACATAACACATTACATAATGAGCAAGTACTGATAACAGCATCCATCACATTATTCCACTTTTAATATGTACTAACAGTTTTTCTCGCACTAGCTTTTCCTTTTTTACTGTTGCTAAATGGGGAAAGCAATATGGATATTGTACCTGCTGAAATTAGAGCCACTTTAATGTAAGTATAAGGGAATTTCTTGAATATAAATCACTTAACAAATCTATCTCTCAAAAGTTTAGACTAAATTTTGAAGTTATTCCCTATCCAGGAGACAGGAGATTACCTGATTACTGCACTCCCCTGTGCTCACGAGAACGGGGCTATTTCATCGGTGTGGAATGGAGATTGATATTTGCAGCAGTCCCATGAGAATGAATGAAGCAATAGTCTATTCAGATGGAGTTCTTCAAACCCCCATTCTGGGGATCGCAAGGTTTTTGACCACTGGGATGTTATCCCCTAATCTTTGTATAAACCCCTTAAGGCCTCATTCAGACATCTATTTTTCACATACGTGTTCTTCTCCATGATTTTCAAAGATAGAACAAATATCAGTTATAGTTTATGTGTCTGTTCACATGTCCATGGGGTATTTTTAGATGGAAAGAACAGACGTTAATGATGTATTCCCATCTCCAAGATTCTATCCCAATATTTAGTAGATGTAATAATAATGATAATAATAATAATATTAGCAAATACCTCCAGTTAGAAGTGTAGTATGGTTCTCCTGATTTACTGTTGCTTACCTCATGTTCAGAGCATTGCAGGACCTTAGGTATCCATGGTTACGGCCACTAGCAACTAACTTTCACTATATGCGGGGTCGTAACCATGGATGCTTAAGGTAATGCAATGCCCTGCACATGAGGTAAGTGACAGTTGAGCGCATTTCTAATTGGAGGTATTTTTTAATATTATTATTATTATTATTATACCTACTACATATTCGGATAGGATCTTTGAGATGGGAATACACTTTTAAGTTTTGATCCGATTCAAAATATCACACTTGCAAATGTAAGTGTGTGGATCTGTGAAAACTGGGACGTCATTTGTTTGCTATCAGAATGCTGTTTGTTTTTTACACTCTCTTGGGAGGAAACATAAAAATCGTTCTATTTGGTTTTTCATGGACGTCTGAATGAAGCCTTAGCTGCACGAGAGTTGCCATAAAATTCTGCAGGGACATATACTTCCATTGCTGTTGCTTTGCTCACCCACTAGCAGACAGTGACATATAGGATGGTAATGAATATTTACTTACAAATTCGAGGCAGAATTATATATTCCGCAGACTTGCTGGGAGAGGTTCAGTTTAGTCTTTTCTTCTGTTTCATTAGATTATAATGATTAGAAGAACAGAAGATTGAAATTTCAGAAGAAACAGATCCATCCCATAATGGAGGCAGAGTGATCATTATAATGCGGTCTGTTTGGTTTCCATATAGGTGGTCATTATTTTAAATTAAACCTGTTGGTGTCTGATCTGCAGGTAGGATGTTATAGAGCAGGAGATGCTGATCTGATTAATACATACGTATTTTTGTGGGAAAAGTGTCAGTAAAACTTGTATTTTTGCTTATGGAAGAAAACCTTGATGCTTGTTTACATAGTAGTCCAGTGGGCGGTGCTATTCAGTGATTGACAGTCCTCATTGTATTGCATGCAGAGATAGCTGTCAATCACTCATAGTATTGTCAAGGAGAAATTCCATAGTTTCGGAAACCTCCTTGATAACGGCGAATGTCTGCTGAAATCTCAAATCAAGCGTTACTGAATGCTAGCCAGGAGGAAAATTAGACCAAACAAAATGTTATTTTAATAATGCTAATGTTAATGCTATAAGCTCCTCATTCAAACTCCCAATAGTATGCCATTGGCTATATTAAAAACATATGCAAAGAGTCTGTGACGTTGGAGTTTCCCCTCTCTGTCCCTTCCATTGCTTGTGGCGCTGTTCTCAGGCAGCTCACACAGGCCATAAATTTGGACTTGCGTCAGGTAGCCAGTCTTTCTTAACACATCTGCATTCCGTTGCTTTTTATCAGTCCAGCTTGTGCCTTGACATACGCATAGTTTTCCTGATATGCTGCAGTAACCAGAAAAAAGACTGAAAAATATATGCAACATCTGCTGCAGGCTTTAAAACTTCACCTTGCTCCTCATATACAAAAGAAAACTTGGTTATAGAAAAGTATATAGTGGTTATATAAAAACATATAGAAATATATATATTATACTCTCACAGTAGAAAAGCATATAGAAAAATATTTTGTATTTTTACAGTATGGCCCACTGGACTTATATGAAGATTTCAATGAATCTTTCCTCACAAACCTATATATCATTCTGATTATAGTTCAATATAGGATATTTTTAATGGATCACACTGCATGTATAATGTGATAGGTTATCTTTAACAGAAAAAAAATTACCATGTTGACAAAGTCTACTGACAAAGGCTCTGATCCAAGTGTGAACATTTCCTTATATAACTGTCATTTATGCAGTTTCTTTATGTACACTTTAATTAAAGGGTATTTCTATCTTCAAGATCCTATCCTAATATGTGGAAGGTGTAATAATAATGTAAACAAATAACTCTAATTTACCGCCTGATGTACTATGTCACTTACCTCATGTTTGGGGCATTGCAAGACCTTAGTTATCCATGGTTAGAACCACACATATAGTAACAGTTAGTTAGTTGCTCGTGGTCAAAACCATGGATACCTAAGGTCCTGCAATGCCCCAAACATGAGGTAAGCAACAGTGAATCATAAGACGTATACCACATTTCTAATAGAAGGTATTTGCTAATATTATTATTATTACACCTACTACATATTAGGATAGGGTCTTTGAGATGGGAATAACTCTTTAAGCTTATTATGACTACAGCTTCGCTATTATTTGTTTAGCTGATTTGCACAATAAAGCCATGTTGGCACATAACTGATAAAATACTATAGAAAAGCCTTGCATAATGTAAATAAATGGGATTTTCCAAAACCTCATACACTTTCCAGATCGTAAATGATTTCTAAATTTGAGGCCTTGGAGCAGATTTAAAAAATATCAAACACTCAAATAAGAGTATGTACACAGAGGGTTTGTTTTCTTGTTGATTTTAAAAAAGATTTGCTACAAAATTTACATAAACACTTCAAATACTCTCTGAACATAACTCCTAAAAAAATCTTTTAAAAATTGATGCATGGATTAGTGAGCATGCATCTATTTTTTCTGACTTAACTGACTTAAAAAACATGCCACAAAAAAAAAAAAAGACGTGTCACTTCTTTGAGGCAGAGTTTTTTTGAGTAATGTAATCAATCTTGACATTGAAGTCAATAGGTTGCAAAAAAGGTGTGAAAAAAACCTCTTAAAACTCTATATAAAAAAGTCAGAATTTTAAAATTATGTATTATGTATGTAAATTTATGTATATAAAATCCACGGATTTCTGAAGTGAATATCTATTATACACCACATCAGAGTTTGCCATAAAAAAGTGTGTGAATACAAAATAAATGGCATTTTTCTTATAATTTTATTGCACAAATGTGAGTATAATAAAAATAAATACAAAAGAGCATTTAATAATGACTATTTTTACACTTACACAAACACACGCACACACATATATACATAAGTTGTAGGAAGTGTTAGTCATTCAAATTATAATTGCATATATATATATTTATATATGTATATATATATATATATATATATATATATATATATATATATATATTAGGAGTATATATGTATATATATCTAATTGTAGTTGGAATGAAAAACAATTTCTTCATCTTTTCTATAGATGGTTCTAATTGAGGTGGTCTACATGCAGACAGCAAGGCGGTCATTAGCTCAGATCTGTCATTAGTTGTCCAGTTAGTCAATTATTTCATTCAGTTGATTCTGTCATCAGGTGGTCAGTCGGGGTCATCCTCGAAATGTGACCTATTAGTGAGCCCTGAGGACTGGAAGCCACAGCAGTAAATCACTCATGCCTTTATAACAATAGCGATGGTATGAGAGCCACTGAAAGATTTAATGTCCCCAACCTAAATAATTGATATGATACTTTATTAACAGGAGATGGCTATAAAGTTAGATGAAATTGTTTGAGAAATACAATAGACATATAAAGCAGACATGACATAGGAGCTTATTCATGATATATATGCACTATATATATATAAAAAAATATATATACATATACTTGTGTGTGTGTGTGTGTATATATATATATATGTATATATATATATATATATATATATATATATATATATATATAAAAATGTGTGTGTTTGTGTGTATATATATATATATATATATATGTAGATAGATGATAGAGCAACATAATTATACATATATGTGTACGTTGATATACAGTATATTGTATGTGTAAGGCGTACATATATCTATGTGTGTGTATATATATATATATATATATATATACTCTCTCTCTCTATATATATATATATATTATATTATATATATAATATAGTGTATACTGGTTCATAAGTTCTAGCCTCAATGTTTAAAGTGTCTCAATCAACACCCATTTGCCACATAAAAGGACACCGGAATTATAAATGGACTGTAGGTTGGATTCCTTTACAGAATTTGTATTGAAGCCCAGTTTCAATTTCTTTCTTCTGCTGTCTCTCTGTAGAAAGCTGCATAAGTAACTGACCTATATGATTTGTAATAGTTTATTAGAATGGCTCCAGTCTCATAATCTCATATCTCTATAATTATTGGTGTCATTGAACAGTGCCACATAGTGATACTACTGACAGGTACTCCCGATGCTTTACTTTGATTAGAATTTGGTAATTGTTTCTTATTTATACCTGTACGTTATCCGATTAAATGATTATTTTTAAGATACTGAGTTTAATTCTATACATTATTACATTAATAATATAGTATATTATTACATGAGGTCTTTGTAGGTGTACAATGTTTATTTTTGGCTTACGCTCATTTTAATACCATAATGTTTATTACATTCATCAGCAAGTTATTTGCTTAAGTGAGGGCATTTAAGTGTATTTATTTAACAGTTTAGATGATTTATGCTGAGATTGTTATGTATAATTCTTAGGACACTTAAAAATGGCTGTAAACTGACTTTTTTGTAGAGGGAGCTTTTTTTCTCCTTTATCCAAAATTTCAGGTAATAATGCTAATATGGTATGTACAGTATTTGTACAGGCAAACAAAGTAGATAAAATAATTACTATGTCGTACTTTAAAACCAAAAATGTTATACCTTCATTATCTTGTTATTGCTGTTATTATTGTATCAATTAAGATAATTATCATAGAGATTTTATTATTAGACTATCATACTGCATTTAGCTGGAGTGAATGGCAGTCTGAGCCACAATGCAGAGCTCAGCCTACCATAAGTGCTGACCAGAAAGCAAAGTAATGTATATTTAATAGAGAGATTATATGTCATATGAGGCAGATTACTGAAATATATTTCAATAGAATTCCTATAAAGTCCCTAAGGCAGTGTTAGAGAAAGGTATAAAACATGGGCGGCACGGTGGCTCAGTGGTTAGCACTGCAGTCTTGCAGCGCTGGGGTCCTGGGTTCATATCCCACCAAGGACACTATCTGCAAGGAGTTTGTATGTTCTCCCCGTGTTTGCGTGGGTTTCCTCCGGGTACTCCGGTTTCCTCCCACACTCCAAAGACATACAGATAGGGAACCTAGATTGTGAGCCCCAATGGGGACAGTGTTGCCAATGTATGTAAAGCGCTGTGGAATTAATAGCGCTATATAAATGAATAAAATTATTATTATTATTATAAACATCAATATCGTTACAAATAATAGTGTCATACGCAGCACAAAAAAAGGAAACAGCTCCTCCTGGTGGCTAAAAACATAAAAGCTATTCAGGCTAAGATGAATATATAAAACTTAGTTTTGCAAATTGCCTCTTCAGAGGAAGAGGACTTGAACTATAGTACCACCTACTAGAAAAAGCAATCCTAAAAGTCAGTATCTACCTTTTAATAAGCCCTCCCATCAGTGGCGTAATTAGAGTCTGATGGAGCACACTGCAAAGTTTGAGCGTATACCCTCCCCACCTCACTGCATGATGGTCAGATGTATAGGACATTACAGCAATCTAAATCCTATAAAGACATACAGTGCTGGCCAAAAGTATTGGCACCCCTGCAATTCTGTCAGATAATGCTCAGTTTCTTCTTGAAAATGATTGCAATCACAAATTCTTTGGTATTTATTAACTTCATTTATTTTGCTTGCAATGAAAAAACGAAAAAAAAAAAATGAAACAAAAATCAAATCATTGATCATTTCACACAAAACTCCAAAAATGGGCCAGACAAAAGTATTGGCACCCTTAGCCTAATACTTGGTTGCACAACCTTTAGTCCAAATAACTGCGAACAACCGCTTCTGGTAACCATCAATGAGTTTCTTACAATGCTCTGCTGGAATTTTAGACCATTCTTCTTTGGCAAACTGCTCCAGGTCCCTGAGATTTGAAGGGTGCCTTCTCCAAACTGCCATTTTGAGATCTCTCCACAGGTGTTATATGGGATTCAGGTCTGGACTCATTGCTGGCCACTTTCGTAGTCTCCAGTACTTTCTCTCAAACCATTTTCTAGTGCTTTTTGAAGTGTGTTTTGGGTCATTGTCCTGCTGGAAGACCCATGACCTCTGAGGGAGACCCAGCTTTCTCACACTGGGCCCTACATTATGCTGAAAAATTTGTTGGTAGTCTTCAGACTTCATAATGCCATGCACACGGTCAAGCAGTCCAGTGCCAGAGGCAGCAAAGCAACCCCAAAACATCAAGGAACCTCCGCCATGTTTGACTGTAAGGACCGTGTTCTTTTCTTTGAATGCCTCTTTTTTTTTCCTGTAAACTCTATGTTGATGGCTTTTCCCAAAAAGCTCTACTTTTGTCTCATCTGACCAGAGAACATTCTTCCAAAATGTTTTAGGCTTTCTCAGGTAAGTTTTGGCAAACTCCAGCCTGGCTTTTTTATGTCTCGGGGTAAGAAGTGGGGTATCCTACCATACAGTCCCTTTTTATTCAGACGCCAACAGATAGTACGGGTTGACACTGCTGTACCCTTGGACTGCAGGGAAGCTTGAACTTGTTTGGATGTTAGTCGAGGTTCTTTATCCAGCATTCGCACAATCTTGTGCTGAAATCTCTTGTCAATTTTTCTTTTCCTTCCACATCTAGGGAGGTTATCCACAGTGCCATGGACTTTAAACTTCTTGATGACACTGCGCACCGTAGACATAGGAACTTTCAAGTCTTTGGAGATGGACTTGTAGCCTTGAGATTGCTCATGCTTCCTCACAATTTGGATTCTCAAGTCCTCAGACAGTTCTTTGGTCTTCTTTCTTTTCTCCATGCTCAATGTGGTACACACAAGGACACAGGACAGAGGTTGAGTCAACTTTAATCCATGTCAACTGGCTGCAAGTGTGATTTAGTTATTGCCAACACCTGTTAGGTGCCACAGGTAAGTTACAGGTGCTGTTAATTACACAAATTAGAGAAGCTACACATGATTTTTCAAACAGTGCCAATACTTTTGTCCACCCCCTTTTTTATGTTTGGTGTGCAATAATATCCAATTTGGCTTTCTGACATTTTTTTTTATCTTTTTTTTCATTGAAGACAAATTAAATGAAGAAAATAATACCAAAGAATTTGTGATTGCAATCATTTTCAAGTATAAACTGAGTATTAGCTGACAGAATTGCAGGGGTGCCATTACTTTTGGCCAGCACTGTATGAGTTGCCTATTGCCCTTAATTTTGTTGTAATGTCCTCCATGCTGTACTAGTGTCCCCATTCTGGGCCATTTCCTGGTAAATATGTCCCCTTTCTTGGTATATTTGTCCCTATCCTAGTATATATCTCCCATCCTGGTATATACTGTATGTCTCCCATCCTGGTATATAAGTCTCATATCCTGGTATATATGTCTCCCACCCTAGGCCCTAACCGTGTATAAATGTTCTCCATCCTAGTTTATCTGGTTTATATGTCCCCCAACTTGCTATACATATCCCCCATCCTGGGCCCATCCTGGTATATCTGTATCCCATCCTGGTATATATGTCTCCCATCCTAGGCCCCATCCTGGTATATACTGTATGTCTCCCATCCTGGTATATAAGTCTCATATCCTGGTATATATGTCCCCCATCCTGGACCCCAACCTAGTATACTATATATGTCCAACATCCTGATATATTTGTGTCCCATCCTGATATATATATGTCTCACACCTTGGTATATATGTCTCCTATCCTGGTATGTATGTCTCCCACCCTAGGCCCTATCTGTGTATAAATGTTCTCCATCCTGTTTTTTTTTTGTTTATATGACCCCCAACTTGCTATTCATATCCCCCATCCTGGTCCCATCCTGGTATATCTGTATCCCATCCTGGTATATATGTCTCCCATCCTAGGCCCCATCCTGGTATATACTGTATGTTTCACATCTTAGTATATATGTCTCCTATTCTAGTATGTATGTCCCCATCCTTGGTATATATGTCCCCATCCTTGGCCCATCCTAGTATATATGTCCTCATTCTTGTTCCTATCATAGTCTATATGTCCTCATCCTGGGCCCCATCCTGGTATGTATGTGCTCCCATGGGCCCTTCCTGGTATGTAAGTCCCCATCCTGGTTAGTATTTCCCCATCCTGGTATATATGTCCCCATCTTAGGTCTATTTTGGTATATATGTTATCATACTGGTTTTTATGTCCTCATCCTGGTATATATATCTTCATTCTGGTATATAAGTCTCCTATCCTGGTATATATGTCCCCCATCCTGGTATATATGTCCCTATCTTGGGTGTCCTCAAAACACAGATACTGTTAAAAACTTTTAAGGATAATGTGGCCCACTGCCAGACCAACCCATATGGCATTTTCCAGATTTGCCTAATAGTCTATCCAGCCCTGCTATTCCCCCTTCCATTTCCTATCTCTCTTGTGGACTTGATGAATATGTGTCTTTTTTCAACTGTACTATGTAACTGCCACAAAGGAGGCCAAGTAGTGTCCAAAGTGTCTTCATTGTCTTCACTGATGTAAAAAGCGCTGTCATAGCTCTGTTGACATTTAAATTCTGTTTTTCCAACAGAAACCCTAATGTAGTGCTCAGCAGAAAGGCAAAGAGTAAAATAATTAAAAATGCAATAGGGGTTTTTTTTTTTTAATAAACATTGACTTAATTATCATACACAGATATATAGTTTCACAACAATATATAGCAATATCTTTAATAGAAAAAAATATCAATGACAATACAAGCTGTTCAAAATTTAAATAGTGAATCTTAAAAAAGATGCAAGGAAAAAAAAAAAATGCACGGTTTCGCTGCGCTGCTCAGAAAGGTAGTGATAAGGTTATTTGGGATGTAGATGTATTAATTATTTACATGCCACTACGCGTTTCGGGGGTACAACCTCCCCCTTCCTCAGGTCGGCTACCTGAGGAAGGGGGAGGTTGTACCCCCGAAACGCGTAGTGGCATGTAAATAATTAATAAATCTACATCCCAAATAACCTTATCACTACCTTTCTGAGCAGCGCAGCGAAACCGTGCATTTTTTTTTTTTCCTTGCATCTTTATCTCCAGGATCGTACTATCCGTTTGAATCTAACACCAGGGGCTGGGGAATCACCGCATCTGTGATCACGGGACCATCCGACCCGGAGGAGGAGCTGCTATCAGACGCCGGTCCGGCGGCTGCACACTGCACGTGGAAACCCTGATCGTGTGAGCAGAGTCCTGCGGAGTCAGGAGGACTGGATCCCTGCTGACAAGGAGCGGTGAACTTGCGATCCCCCTTCAATACCACTATCAGTGTTGTACCTGACGTACAACACTATCAGGTGAGTGTACACCTCACATTGTACATACCTCGGTACATTAAGATCCCACACAGGAGCGCCCTCTCTCTCTTTTTTCGAATCTTAAAAAAGAGGTACGTTTAAATCTATACTAAAGCATCTTTAACCAGTGGCATAACTAGAGTCCAATTGAACCAAGTGCAAAATTTGGACATGGGCCCATTTCACTTGGATGTCGGTCAGAGTTATGGGCCCTTGTAGCATTTTAAAGGGAACCTGTCAGCAGAAATTTCGCCCAAAAGCTAAAAGATTCCCCCTCTGCAGCTCCTGGGCTGCATTCTAGAAAGGTCCCTGTTATTATTGTGCCCCATGTGAGACCAAAATAAAGAGTTTATAAAGTGCTACCTTTTTGTATTCAGATAGTGTAAATGTGACACGGGGGCGGGCTTTCTGGCGTCCGTTATTCTGCCTCCTGGTCCTGTATGCCGCCCCCATCGCTCCTTTCCATAGCTGATGACACCGCCCACTGCTCCAGCCATCCCCGCGCATGCCCAGTGCCAGTCTCACGGGACTGAGCAGTGTGACCGCTGGTGACGTGTGCAAGTGATTATGAGCGGGGCTGTGATTGTTATCAGCAAGTACCCGCCCATAATCTCGTGAGCGCGCAAACCTCACTAGCGGTCACACTGTGCTCAGGGTAGTGCTAGACTGTATGGGCTGCTTCCAGGGATGACGTCCCTTTTGTCACGTGATAGGGGCGTGTTCAAAATACTATCACGTGACAAAAGGGACGTCATCCCTGGAAGCAGCCCATACAGTCTAGCACTACCCTGAGCACAGTGTGACCGCTGGAGAGGTTTGCGCGCTCACGAGATTATGGGCGGGTACTTGCTGATAACAATCACAGCCCCGCTCATAATCACTTGCCTGCGCACACGTCACCAGCGGTCACACTGCTCAGTCCCGTGAGACTGGCACTGGGCATGCGCGGGGATGGCTGGAGCAGTGGGCGGTGAATCAGCTATGGAAAGGAGCGATGGGGGCGGCATACAGGACCAGGGGGCAGAATAACGGACGCCAGAAAGCCCGCCCCCGTGTCACATTTACACTATCTGAATACAAAAAGGTACCACTTTATAAACTCTTTATTTTGGTCTCACATGGGGCACAATAATAACAGGGACCTTTCTAGAATGCAGCCCAGGAGCTGCAGAGGGGGAAGCTTTTAGCTTTTGGGCGAAATTTCTGCTGACAGGTTCCCTTTAAATCTTATAAGGAACAACTGCACATATTGCCACCCACCTTCTTTATGTAGCAATGCCCCCTATCCTGGGCCCCTTACAGGTATAAATGTCACCCATACATGTATGCTATATATATTCCGCATCCTGGTATACAGTACAGACAAAAAGTTTGGACACACCTTCTCATCTCTAGAACAACTGTTAAGATGAGACTTTGTGCAGCAGGCCTTCATGGTAAAATAGCTGCTAGGAAACCACTGGTAAGGACAGGCAACAAGCAGAAGAGACTTGTTTGGGCTAAAGAACACAAGGAATGGACATTAGACCAGTGGAAATCTGCGCTTTGGTCTGATGAATCCAAATTTGAGACCTTTGGATCCAACCACCGTGTCTTTGTACAAAAGGTGAACGACGGATAGACTCTACATGGCTGGTTCCCACCGTGAAGCATGGAGGAGGAGGTGTGATGGTGTGGGGGTGTTTTGCTGGTGACACTGTTGGGGATGTATTCAAAATTGATGGCATACAGAACCAGCATGGCTACTACAGCATCTTGCAGCGGCATGTTATTCAAACCGGTTTGTGTTTAGTTGGACCATCATTTATTTTTCAACAGGACAATGACCCCAAACACACCTCCAGGCTGTATAAGGGCTATCTGACTAAGAAGGAGAGTGATGGGGTGCTACGCTAGATGACCTGGTCTCCACAGTCACCAGACCTGAACCCAATCGAGATGGTTTGGGGTGAGCTGGACCCCAGAGTGAAGGCAAATGGGCCAACAAGTGCTAAGCATCTCTGTGAACTCCTTCAAGACTGTTGGAAAACCATTTCCGGTGACTACTTCTTGAAGCTCATCAAGAGAATGCCAAGAGTGTGCAAAGTAGTAATGAAAGCAAAAGGTGGCTACTTTGAAGAACCTAGAATATAAGACATATTTTCAGTTGTTTCACACTTTTTTAAGTATTTCATTCCACATGTTTTAATTCATAGTTTTGATGCCCTCAATGTGAATCTATAATTTTCAGAGTCCTGAAAATAAAGAAAACTCTTTGAATGATATGTGTCCAAACTTTTGGGCTGTACTGTATATGCCTCCTATCCTGGAACATATGTCCGCCATCATGGAGCCCATCCTTGTATATGTTTCCCCCATTCTGATATATATATATATATATATATATATATGTCCTAAATTCTGGGCCCCATACTGATATACACATCCCCCATTCTGGGCCCATCCTGGTATATACAGTATGTCCCCATTCCTGGTACATATGTCCATTTTCCTGGGTTCAATCCTGTTATATATGTCCCCCACCCTGGGCCCCATCCTGGTATATATGTCTTCCATCCTTATATCTATGTCCCCCACTTTGGCATATATGTCCCTCATCCTGGTACATATGCCCTAAATCCTGGGTTGGCGGGCCCCTTTCCAGCACAGGCCCAGTCGTGGCCCTGCTCTCTGCAAATGTAAATATTACACCCCAGTTTTAAACCTCTTTACTCCTGGGGAATTTTTCTCTTTTGCACTTTCATTTTTTCTATTCTTTATCCACGCAACATAACTGTGTATTCTTCCATCGGCATAGCTACAATTCATATACCCTGGCAGATTTTTTCTTTCTCGGCCTTGTTTCAGAGAATATGAATGATATCTTCCGGATCCATGCTTTCCTTAACTAAAAATCAGCAAAAACATTAGTACATGCCCTCATCATCTCCTGCCTTGACTACTGCAACCTTCTTCTCTCTGGCCTCCCTTCCAACACTCCTGAACACCTCCAATCTATCCTGAACTCTGCGGCCCGCTTAATCCACCTCTCCCCTCGCTATTCCCCAGCCTCGCCACTCTGCCAATCCCTTCACTGGCTTCCCATTGCCCAAAGACTCCAGTTCAAAACATTAACCATGACCTACAAAGCCATCCACAACCTGTTTCTTCCTTACATCTGTGACCTAGTCTCCCAGTACTTACCTGCACGCAACCTTAGATCCTCACAAGATCTCCATCTCTACTCCTCTCTTTTCTCCTCTTCCCACAATCGCATACAAGATTTCTCCCGTGCCTCCCCCATTCTCTGGAATGCTCTATGTAGCACCCAGGGATATGGGGAACTTGGATCCGGGCAGTGTACGCCTGGAGAATGTCACATTGGTGGTCGTTACCCGGTTCCATGCCCTGGGCCCTTTTTGTAATGGGGATATTTACAGGGGATTGGTGAATAAAGTTTATACATAACGCCACTTGCGGTGTTGCTTCTAAGTGTAGGGAGCCGCCACTGCAGAATGTCTCTACTGGGGTTGGTGGTATTGGCAGCTAGTATGGTAGTCCCTCCGCAAGTAGGGCCCCAGCAGGTGTATGGTGCAATGGGCGTCGGAAGAAGGGAGTATACACAGGTATTCAGTGCAACTGGTTTACTCAGTTTCTTGAGATGGTAACTGGGGGCATGAGGCTGGCTGGTTTCACCTCCAGATTCCCTTCATTCCAGTGCCAGTCTGGTTTCTCTGGTACCTTCTTCTCCTGCACCTGTCTCCGGTAAGTGGTTTCCCATTGTATGGAACACTGGGGGTCCCCGTTCTGTGGTTTGTCCACTTCTGTCCGCCTGACGATAGCGTGAACCCTGTGGGTTTGGAGTCTCTGGTCCTGTCCCCAGTTCTCCCGTTGCTACTGAGTCTTTGGATTTTTTAGGATCAGCAAGGTCCTTAATGGTCCCCTTTGCTTTGCAGGTGTTAACAGATCGGCCTGAAGCTCTTTCCTGTCCTAGGGTCCTGTACCCCATCGGTGCGTAGTTCTGGGAGTACTCCACCGTACTCCACCGGCGACCACTTCTCCTGAGTACCAAGTCACCGTTAACCCGAGTCAGGACGTCTTCTCAGTCAACTCTCTCTCCTAGACCGACTAGCGACTTTTCTGTCCACAGTCTGCCCCTCCCACCTGGTCAACTAGTGGACTGGATTGGCTCCACCTCTAGGCGGCCATCCATTGGTCCCACCCTAGCTGGGTACCATTGTATGGGGGATTGTTGGGGAAAACTGGGATTACCTGGGTTTTTGTTCGTACCGGCACTGGGATTCTGGGTCCCTAAGGTGGTAGGCCCTGCATTATTGTGGGGATGCAGAACCTTGTAGCACCCTGATGGTTTCAGGGGCGCTACACTCTACCCCAGCATATCAGTCTCTCTCCTACCATGAAAAGCTTCAAGAGGAACCTGAAGACCCACCTCTTCCGACAAGACTACAACCTACAATAACCCTCAGTCCAGTACACCACTGCGCAACCAGCTCTCTCCTCACCTATTGTACCCTCACCCATTCCCTATAGACTGTGAGCCCTCGCGGGCAGGGTCCTCTCTCCTCCTGTACTAGTCTGTTTTGTACTGTTAATGATTGTTGTACTAGTTTTTATGTATACCCTTTTTCACTTGTAAAGCGCCATGGAATTAATGGCGCTATAATAATAAATAATAATAATAATAATAATAACACAAGATCTTTCTTTCCACTCATGATTAGTGGTTGGGTGAAGCCATTTATTATCAAACTACTGTGTTTTCTTTTTTTAAATCATAATGACAACCAAAAACATCCAAATGAGCCTGATTAAAGCTTCACATACTCCAGTTCTTAATATTGCCTCCTCTAACATCAATGACAGCTTTAAGTCTTTTGTGGTAGTTGTGGATGAGGCTCTTTATTTTCTCAGATGGTAAAGCTGCCCATTCTTCTTGGCAAAAAGCCTCCAGTTCCTGTAAGTTCCTGGGCTTTCTTGCATGAACTACGGGATTGAGTTCTCCCCAGAGTGGTTCAATGATATTGAGGTCAGGAGACTGAGATGGCCACTCCAGAACCTTCACTTTGTTCTGCTGTAGCCAATAACAGGTCAACTTAGCCTTAGTGTTTTGTATCATTGTCATGTTGGAATGTCCAAGTACATCCCATGCGCAGCTTCCAGGCTGATGAGAGCAAATTTGCTTCCAGTATTTGCTGATAATGTGCTGCATTTATCTTTCCTTCAACTTTGACCAAGTTTCCTGTGCCTTTGTAGCGCACACATCCCCACATCATCAGCAATCCACCTCCGTGCTTTACAATAGCCATGGTGTTCCTTTTATCATAGGCCTTGTTGACACCTCTCCAAATGTAATGTTTATGGTTGTGGCCAAAAAGTTCGATTTTGGTCTCATCATTCCAAATTACCTTGTTCCAGAAGTTTGGAGGCTTGTCTCTTTGCTGTTTGGCATATTGTAGGTGAGATACTTTGTGGCATTTGCGCAGTAATGGCTTTCTTCTACCGACTCGACCATTCAGCCCATTTTTCTTAAAGTGTCTCCTTATTGTGCATCTTAAAACAGTTTTCAGTGAGTTCTGTATTTGAGTTGATGTTATTTGTGGGTTTTTATTTGCATCCCGAACACTTTTCCTGTCAGTTGTGGCCGAAATTTTGTTGGTCTACTTGATCATGGTTTGGTTTTTACAGAGCCCCTGATTTTCCATTTGTTAATGACAGTTTGAACACTGCTGACTGGCATTATCAATTCCTTGGATATCTTTTTGTATCACATTCCTGTTTTATACAGTTCAACTATCTTTTCCTGTAGATGCATTGACAATTCTTGTCACAATACAGAAAAGTCAGTGACTGGATGAAACATGCAAGAGTCTGTCTGGATCCCAGAAACTAACTCAGCTTTTACGCACACACGCTTATTGCAAGCAAATAGGTCACAGTTGAGGATATTACCTTTATTAGCTATTCAAACCCATCAACTTCTGTGCATGTTATCAGGCCAAAATCACCAGGGTATGTGAACTTTAGATCAGGGTCATGTGGATGTTTTTGATTGTCATTATGATTGAAAAAGAGAAAACAGTAGTTTGACAATAAATGGCTTCACCCAACCACTAACCATGAGTGGAAAAAAAGATTTTGTGTTATCATTCTCTTATTTATTCTCTGAAAAAAGGCCAAGAAAGCAAAAAATCTGCTGGGGTATGTAAACGTTTGAGCACAACTGTATATGAAACCTTGTGTTTTGCAGTACAATTTGTAGTTTTGAAAGACACTTTTCATATTACCATACAATATATTAAATAACAGGAAGAAAATTCTAAGTATGTATATATAAAAATTACTTGGAAACCTGATTCTCTCAGGCTGCTTTCACACATCCGGCTTGAGCTCTGTGGCTCAATCCGGCTGTGCAAGCTATGCAACGGATGTGGTGAAAACACCGCATCCTTTGCATAAGTTTTTCCCATGCAGCCCGTCCGGTTTTTGCCGCTTGCGGCATGCTACTGAGCATGCGCAGTGGCAAAAACCGCATGCGGCGGCCGGATGCGGTTTTTGCCGCATCGCGCCGCATCCGGCCGCCATAGGCATGTATTGAAAAATACGCCGCATCGGCCGAATGCGGCGCGATGCGTTTTTTTTTGCCGCACGTAAAAACGTGCTAGGCAACGTTCCATCCGGCCGCCGCATCGGCTAAATCTGCCGCATGCGGCAAAAACCGGATGGAACGCAAGGCCTTGCGGCACAATGCGGCACTAATTAAAGTCTATGCAGAAAAAACACAACCGGCAGCAAAAAAAAAAACAGTTGCGATTTTCCTGCAAAGTGCCGGAGTGTGCCGCATTGCAAAAAACGGAGGTGTGAAAGTAGCCTAAGTCAGTTTTATTACAGCGATACCAAACTTGCATTTTCTTTTTTTGGAGGGTGAAAACAAGTCATAAGTTTATTAAAAAAAAATGTAGTTTGTTTCACCATTTTCCGATACCTTAACTTTGTTGTTTTATTTCATCTTCAATGAGCTTTTGATCATCCATTGTGGTTTTTTTAGAGTTATCTTGACCGAAAAATCCCAGTTCAGGCATTTTGATTTTTTTTCTCTTTCTTTTTTTTTTGTTTTTTTTTTATCTCTTATTAAATATAGAGCAATACCAGATATGTTTTTGTTTTCATTTCTTTAGGGAATAGGGAAAAAGGGGGTGTATTACATTTTTTATAATTTTTTTTTATTTTAAAACCTTTTTTTATTTTTACTTTATTATTCATTCATTTTACGAGACTTGAACCTGTGATTATTTGATTGCTTGTCCTATACACTGGAATACTATAATATTGTAGTACATATACTATAATATTGTAGTACATATATAATATACTACATTATTATAGTATTCCAGTGTATAGGACAAGCAATCAAATAACCACAGGTTCAAGTCTCGTAAAATGAGTAATCTTGTAATCTGTTTTGTAGTGTAATCTTGATCTGTTTTGAAGCACATCTCATTGCTAAACTTCAAAGAAGGACCAAGTTGGGGGTCCAGTCTCTAGGTTGTCACAGATGCCCAGCAGTGCCCTGAGATTATACCCATGGTTGCCAACCTACTATTCAATTTTTCCTGGATAACTGAACCAAAATTTGTGGAAGGTCCAAATTTTTAATGGACATATGACACACCCCTTAATAAAGCCATGCCCCTTGGAAAAACTACACCCTCTGAGATGTCCATAGAGATAAAGAGTAAAAGCACATATGTATAGTATATAAAGACAGACTAATACAGTTATTGAGAACTACAACCAGTATACAGGACAGGAGAAGTGGTACTGTGCTGTGTATAATTACACCCCCTGTACAAATTTCCCACTATATACAGTAATATAGCCCACACTATATACTGTAGCTTCATACAATATACTATAATATAACATACTATATAGTGTAGAACTGTGTATATGTTATACAGTGTGAAGCTGTGCCAATGTATATAATTTATAGTGTGGAGTCCACACTTTGCACTATATATACAGCTCTACACTTTACTACCCTCCACAACATTGAAATTACAATACCAAGATTGAAAACTTGTAGATTATGGAAATCACAGGATGGAGACATTACTGATCTGCAAATAATGAAAATATGGTAACAGCATTTTGAAAACATTTTCATTTAATAAGTATGTAGTATGAGCCACGTGCAGAAATCCCGGCACTTCCAGCCTGGGCTGCTATCAGCGATGTTATTAATGGTTTGAGGAAGATTCTGCTACTGAATACTCTTGGGCATATCATCCGGATCCACTGCCAGCAACAACTGTGTAATCCCCGACTAGTGGCGTCCCCGATGTGTGTCAGAGAGGTCGTATTTAGAGATAAGTGAACCTCTTTAGGTTCGCTTTGCCGACCCCACCCAAACAATCTATACATTCGTCGAACCAAATCCAAACCGTTTTCGAACCTCAACGAACCCTATTGGATTGAATGGGAGGCCAAATGTAAGGCAGACAAAAAACCTTTAGGGGGTCGAAAACCTTCCAAAATAGCAAAAATATGTTTTACAGTGCAGTACCACTGTTTTGGCATAGCTATTAGCTTCCTAGACTATTGACAAAAGAAATATGGAGGTGGATGAGAGATAGGTGTAGGGCTAATGCTCCCATACACATGCAAGTACAGACAAGACACAACTTTGAGACTCATCTTGTTGTTTTGACATTTGAAAAACTTAATGGAAGACAGCATTACAGTAGCATCAATTGCCCCATCCCCATAGTGTCTTTGCACAGCAGGGAGGTATAGTCCATGCAACACACAGGCTGTGATTCGGCATTTCAATTTTAAAATGAAGATCTGCATGAGTGACAGGTACGCCTGTTGCTCCCAGAAGCCTAACACTACCCCCAAATCACAACTTTGAGACCCATCTTGGAGTCTTGACCTTTAAAAACCTTTCAGGCAGACAGCAGTAAAGTAGCATCAATTGTCCCCTCCCCATAGTGTATTTGCTCAGCAGGGAGGTATGGTCTATGCAACACACAAAATGTGGCATGGCATTTCAGTGTTAGAAGTCAAGCAATGCATGACAAACAAGCGTAGGCCTCTTGCTCCCAGAAGACAGGCACTACAGACAAAAGTCAACTTGGAGACCCTACTTAGAGTCCCCACATTTCTAAAAATTAAGGTCAAGCAACAGGAAAAGTAGCAACAATTGGCATACACTACCAATAGTCCAACAAAGCAACATGGCTGCATGGAATCGGCATTGGAACAAGGCCTGAACCAGCATTTCTACCTTCACCAGAGACAGCAAGATAACATACAGGCATAGGCCTCTTGATCTCAGACCACTGAACCTGCAGTCAGAAGAGAATGCTGAAACCCAACTTGCAGTGTTGAGATTTAAAAACATTTCAGGCACACATCAGGACAGTGACATCAATTGCCCCCTCCCTATTTTATCATAGTGTCTTTTCACAGCAGGGAGATATGATCCATGCAACACACAGGATGTGGCTTGGCATTTAAATGTTAAAAATCAAAAGATGCATGACGACAGGGACAGGCCTCTTGTTCCCAGAAGACTGGCACTACAGACAAAAGCCAACTTGGCAACTTGGAGCCCCTAGATCCAGAGGTTTGTCTCGCAAGCCTTAGAGATTTCAACACTTGTGAAGCAGCCCCTTCTTTGACTGCCCCCGCAACCACCAGAGTAACCCAGTGCCTAGTCAACAAGATTTAATGCCCATGGCCATGTTCAGGTGTCAGTGGTGAAATGCACCCTTGGAAACACAGAGTTTTTCAAGAAAGAGGTAATCTTGGCTGGGACAGGGACATGATGGTATAGTGCAGGCACAGCTTTATTAGAGAAGTAATGGCGACTGGGCAACTGGTACTAGGGTACTGCAACTGCCATCAGGTTTCGGAAACCATTTATATCCACTAGGTTATTCGTCAAAAAACCTGCCTCCATTAACAATAATGGAGCTGGGAGCCACAGTGCAGCCAGAAATTCAGAAGAATGCGCAGCGACAGACTTAAATGGAATGTTGGCATGTCACAATGCAACCAGGGAAAGAGACAGAGACAGACAGACAGGGAAAGAGACTGACAGACATAGACAGAGAGACATGGAAATAGACAGACAGGGAAAGAGACAGACACAGACAAAGAGACAGACAGACAGGGAAAGAGACAGACACTGACAAAGAGAAAGATAGGAAAAAGACAGATAGGGACAGACAGGTAAAGATATAGAGAGACAGACAGGGTAAGAGAGAGAGACAGACAGGTAAAGAGATAGAGAGACAGACAAGGAAAGAGACAGAGACAGACAGGGAAATAGACAGAGACTGGCAGAGACAGATAGGGAAAGAGACAGACAGACAAAGAGATAGAGACAGAGAGAGACAGATAGACAGATACAGACAGACAGAGACAGACAAAGACTGGGAGAGAAATAGAGAGACAGTTACTATCCCGGGCAACGCCGGGTGCTACAGCTAGTAGTGTATAAACAGCAAAAAAAGCAATACACAGATCCACACTATATACATACTGTATATTGTAGAGAGACATATTGTAACACAAGATATAGTGTCGACCTGTATATACAGTATGGTGCTGTGTATGAGCTGGAAACATGAGCCGAAAGACAGACACATACAAATATACTCACCAGCCACAAGCGTCTATGACCACTGAAACAGAAGATAAAAATGAAGTCAAGGTGCGCTTGGCGCTGATTGGCTGATCTTCTTTCCTCCCGTCAGTGTATTTCTTCTTCTAGTAGTGTCCTGTTTGTACTGTGCATGGCAGTCTCTTTAGCCCATTCGCAGTAGAATGTCAAAAATAGGCTAAAAATAAAATCACGAATGGTGCTTTTTTCTGCCAAATGCTACACACAGCAGAGAAAACCACTGGGTTTTTACGGATGTCCGTAAAATTTATGGACAGTTTGCAAACCAGAACACTCCCTTGGAATAACCTTGCATTGCAGCTGATCTTGATTTTATATGTGTATTATGATCAATCTGTTTTTATTAATTTTCATACATATACAAGAATGAAGTATAGAAAGAAAAAACAAAAGCAAAGCAAGATTAGATAACGAGTTCGTTAGAACAGTCCCTCTCCATGTCCAACCTTTCTATAAATCTAGAGCATATACCATTTGAGAATCGAAAAATAAACTGTTCCTTTACGTTATATTAGCATTCCTTCTCAGTTAGCTAGTAACTATCTGTTTCCACTCTCGTTTCCTTACACTTACGGACGTGTTTCAAGTTCTATATCTTGCTTCGTATTAACTCCATTTTCTATCGAACATATAATTGGAACTATGCTATTTTCCTATTTTTCGGTCTGGGGGGGAGGATCTTCAATGTAACCCCCTTAATGTCAGAATGTCTTGCCTCCGGATAGTGCCAAAATGCCCCCCCACCCATTGTTATACGTCTGAGTAGGTTTTAAGCAATGCCCCTCAGTACGGTCCACTGGGACTCCATCCAATTATTGTTTGTAGGTGGAATATATGAGGGTTGCGAGAGGAGGGGAATGTTTTAGTGTACTTGGGGAGATCGTATGAAGTCGTTAGGTAAAGAGGAAAGAGATGTCAGAAAAGAAACTGGGTATATAGTGCATGGGGGGGGGGGAATGTACTGGGGAGAGAAGAGACGATAGAAAGGAGAGAAGGAAGAGAGGAAGAAGAGAGAAGAGGAGAGAAAAAAAAAAGGGGGGGAGAGGGTGGGAGGGGTTTGGGGATTATGAGATGGATGTGTAATTAAGGGATGGGAAGGGTGTGGGGACAGAGGAGGGGAGTGGTAGGGCCAGGGGTATTTATGACACACCATTACCCGAGGCCTCGCCTCACTGAGCCAGTATCCTCGAGAAATCCTGAGTTTCCTTAAATATGATCCAGGACTGCCAGGTCCGGGTGTGAGTATCCGCATTGTCATTTGCTATTGCGGATAGTTCTTCCATTAGGGCTATGTGTGAAAACTCCGTAAACCACTCCCCAATAGGTGGCGTCTCCATCCTCTGCCAGTACCTGGGGATTACTGATCTAGCTGCTATCAAGCAAAACCTTAGAATATCTCTTTTTTGTGCCCCTATGGTGCCTGGTAGAATGGAAAGGATCGCCACCTGGGGGGTAGGCCCAATCTGAGTTCCTGTGATCTTGGTATAGGCCCCGAATACTGCGTCCCAGAAGGGTTTGATTTTATCACATTTCCACCATATGTGGGACATTGTCCCTTTTTCAGTGCCACAGCGCCAGCACCTGTCTGAGGCCGAAGGGAATAGTTTATGAATTTTAGTTGGGCATAGGTACCACCTAGCCAGAATCTTGTAATTTTTTTCCTGAGCAAACCCTGCCACCGACATTTTGTGTGTAAAGAGAAAGGCTTTTTGCTTATCCCCCTTTGAGATCGTGATGCCCAGTTCCTCCTCCCATGCGCGGACAAAGTCCGGGCTCGGGTGATTGGACCGTCCGTTAAGATGTTTACATATCACTGAGATCAGATGGGGGGGTGGTGATTTCCCCAGAAACAGGCCCTCAAACGGCGTAGGTGTCGCTGGGTGAGGATGTTGCTCCTCTGCTCGCTATCCCCCCAAAAAGGACCGCAGCTGTCCATACTGCAACCAAGAGAGTTTCATGGGAGGATCTCTTGCCTCCAACTGTTCCCGGGTAGGGATACTCGTGTCCTGCAGTAAGTGAACCACCCGAAGATCCGATTTCTGGTGCCATCGTAGAAATTTCTCCACTCCCATCGCTGGGGGGAACTCTGGGTTATTGAATATGGGAGTTAATGAGCTAGGGGTCTTAGTCAGTACACTGTTTACTCTGTCTATCCCACACCGTCATTGTTGCCTTCACCAATACCCCTTCCGGGTCAATATGTATCTTGTCCCTCTGTCCTATCCACGGAAGGTTTTTTAAAGGTGTTTGGGTGCAACCTTGCTCCAGCTCTACCCATTGTTTGGTGTCTGCATGGAAGTGCTAGTCAAACAACCTGACCAGTACCGATGGTTGGTGATAGATTTGTAGATTTGGTAATCCCCCCCCCCCTCTTGCTTGTGTCTGGTGAGTGTCAAGAACTTTATTCTGGGTTTTGCTTGTTTCCATATGAATTTTGTAAGACCGGTCTTCATGGATTTGAAGAAACTTGTTGGAGGATTTATGGGAACACCGTGGAATACATATAAGAATCTTGGGAGAATGTCCATTTTAAAAGTGTTAATCCTCCCAAATCAGGTTAGGGGTTTTTTATTATATGTGATGAAGTCCCTAATGGTTTTGTCTAGTAGGGTTTGATAATTTAGTGCGTACAGTTTATAAAGGTCGGCTGGGATCTGGATTCCCAGGTACTTAATTGAGTGTGCCTGCCACTTAAATGGGAAGTTTTCCTGGGATCTCTGTACTTCTGACGTCGGTAGTGAAATGTTTAGGGCCTCCGTTTTCTTATAGTTGACTTTAAAGTTACTAAGGTTCCCATAACATTCAAACTCCCTCAGGAGCGAGGGGAAGGAGACATGGGGTTCTGTAAAATATAGCAGTAGGTCGTCTGCGTACAGGGCCGTTTTATATTGTCTACCGTTCAAGCTCAGACCTCGCACACTGGGGTTCTTCCTGATAGCCACTGCCAAGTGTTCCATCACAATGGCGTAGATTAGTGGGGATAGCGGGCATCCCTGTCTAGTACCGTTGTGGATCCGGAAAGGGGTGGATAGCGAGCCATTTGCTTTTATCCGAGATGTAGGGCCTGTATAAAGGGCCATTATTTTAGCTAGGAACCGACTCCTCAGTCCGATCTGTTTAGGGGCCGCCTCCATAAAACCCCAGTGTACGCGGTCAAAAGCCTTCTCGGCGTCAATTGACAGCAAGCCCACTCCCCCTGGGCTCGCCCCTGCCCTGGCAATCAGCGATATGGTCTTACATACATTGTCTCTCGCCTCTCGCCCCCAAACGAATCCCACCTGATCTGAGTGTATTATATTTGGGAGTATCGGTGTCAGTCTGTTGGCTAATAGTTTGGCGAAGATTTTGATGTCTACATTTATCAATGAGATAGGGCGATAATTTGTTACCATTGTGGGGTCTTTCTCTGGTTTGGGTATTACAACTATGTGAGCCTCTAATGATTGGGGGGTAAACCCATTGGTATATGTGACTGAGTTAAACACCTTTGTCATGAAGCGTGTGAGCCGGTCTCTGAAGGTCTTAAAGAATAGTGGGGAAAAGCCGTCTGGTCCGGGGCTCTTACCGCTAGGTGTGTTGTTGATAGCTGCCTCCACCTCCGCCTCAGTGAAGCGTTCTTCCAGCTGAGTTGCTACTTCGTCCCCTATTAGCGGGAGGGCTGTGTCCAACATGTATTCTTTTACCCGTCTCTGAAACTCCTGAGGATCCATATCCGAGAATTTCCCTTTGATATTGTATAAATTGGAATAAAATGTTTTCATAATGTCTAGGATTTCTTCAGGGTTGTGTTTCTGTCCCATTTGGGTGCCTTAACCGTGGGATATATTGAGTCTGTGTATGGGGGTGAAGGAGGCGTGACATTGAGCGACCGCGTTTATCTGAGTGGTGATATAAGGTCTTTTTGAATTGATTTTTGAATCTCAGGTAACTTAAGTTTAAGATGGCTTTTAGGTCATCTCTACATTTAGTGAGTTCTATCAGTTTTTCTGGAGATGGTAGACTCTTATGTTGAGTTTCTAGTATTTGAATTTGGGCCAAGAGCTCCGTCACCCTTGCTTCTTTTGCTCTTTTGACACGTGCTCCCTGTTTTATACAAGTGCCTCTCAAGACACACTTCAGGGCCTCCCATTTAATGGGGTACGGTGTATCGTCTGATGCGTGTACTGAGATGAAGGAGTCAACTGAGTCTCCAATGTCTGTCATGCACATAGGGTCCCAGAGCAAAGTGTCATTTAGTCTCCAGTTCCAAGTTTGCTCAGGTCTATCCGGGGAAAACAGTGTCAAAAAGATCGGTGCGTGGTCTGACCACAAGAAGTTGCCTATGGAGGTGTTAGGTTTCCACCTGAGGGCGTGGTGACTTATTAAAAATAGGTCAATTCTGCTATAGGAGTTGTGGGGGTTCAAGAAAAACGTGTAGTCCTTCCCCTGGGGATTCATTATCCTCCAGATGTCCACCAGTTGCAGTCTATGTATTTCTTTTTTCAAAGCCCTAAGTGACCCTCCCGGGACTGCACTCCGTCCCGATGTGGTGTCCATCCCTGGGTTCAGTGTCAGGTTAAAGTCCCCTCCTATCACCACCACCCCCTCAGCGAATCCGGACAAGGTTTTCAGGAAAGAGATGCATGCTTTTGCTTGATTCTGACTAGGCGAGTACCATCCCACGATCGTATAAAGCGTTGAGTTGATTCTGATTTTTATCAGTATGAATCTACCGTTGGGGTCTGTGATTGAATCAATCACAGAGTGACCCAAGTTTTTATGGATCGCTATGGAAACCCCCCTTGAACGCGATTCCGTGTTAGAGCTGTGGTGCCATTCAGTGTAGTACCTATCCTTGATGTTGGGGGTGTGGCCCGTTTTAAAGTGTGTCTCCTCTAGTATCAGTACCTGAATCTTTTGTTTGTGCATACCATATAAAACTTGTGATCTCTTCTGTGGGGTATTAAATCCCCTGATGTTAATGGATCCGAAATTCAGAGATGTCATGTTCAATGAATCCCACCGTCACCGGATGGCGTAGAGCCTGTGTGTCTATTACCGTGTTGTGGTGGCCAGGGGGGTACGGGGGGGGGAAAGGGGCGGGTGGGGAAAAGGGGGAGAAGAAAGAGAGAAAAGGAAAGAAAGAAAAAAAAAAAAATTTGAGGAGGGGGAGGAGGAGTAGGGGAGAGAGAGGGATATGAAGGGGGACAAAAAAAGGGGGGAGAAGTAAAAGAAAGGTTGTTAAAGAAGTATTAGAGGGGAGAAAACAGGAAGTATTTGTGGATACTGAGTGAGAAAAGTGTTAGAAAAGACAGTGATGGGGCACTCTCAATTCGAGGGGTACCCCTAGAATCAAAGGGAATATGGAAAGAAGTTTTCCTACCGTACCACTAGATGGTACTCCCTTTCTTTGGTCAGCGAGCTTTCTACCGAGGAGATCTCCCCCCAGACCGACAGAACCACAATCTGTAACTCAAAGTAAAATATGTCAACAATTAACACCCAACCGTTACGATCATATTCTCAAGTATAACAATAGCGATTATCCCCGCTGTATAACAGAGCTCCTTGCATAAAGATATGGACATCCCCCCTATTCCACCCCCCCATCTAGGCTTTCATAAGTGGCAATTGACTGTTTTCACAATGGCGAGCTTAATAGTCCCTGCAGGGGCTTCTTTTCTTTGGTCTCGCCGCTCGTCACTTTCCGTCGAGTCCCTCCTCCGTCTTGTCGTTCGACAGTCCATTTCCAGGGGGGGGACTGGGGAGTGTCTCTGTGGCATAAATTTTTGTTTTTGTTCTCTTGAGTATTGGAGGCTTCTCATCTCATCTCTCCATGCTCAGTCAATCTCTCCCCTTCTCCTGGGGTCCCGTCCTCTCTGGGGTAGTGGGGGAGCAGGGTACGGGGGTCTCCCCCCCAAAAGACCTGAGGGAAGCTGGGGCCAGTCCCTGATCTCCACCGGCGGCAATCGGAGAGCATTAGTAAAGGCGTCGATTCCTCTGGGGTGGCTGAGGGTGTGAACTCTTCTCTCGTGTCGGACCCATAGGCGGAACGGGAACACCCATGTGTACAGCAGATTGTGCCGCCGGAGAACATCCAGTAGGGTTCTCAGTGCCTTTCTTTTTTGCAAAATCCATCTGGATAGGTCTGGGAGGATCTGGAGTTGCTTGTCTTGGTGACGGACCATTCCGGCCTCGCGGGCCCGTGCCATGATAGAGTCTTTTAGCTGGTAGCGATGGACCCTGCAGATCACATCTCTGGGGTATTCTGGGTCAATTGATTTGGGTCCTAAGGCCCTGTGGACTCTATCTAGCTCGAGGTTGGTATCCAGGGGGACCTGCAGGAGTGAGTTGAATATATGACGTGTTGTTTTATCCAGCTACCCCGGCTCAATAGACTCTGGGAGGCCCCGTATTCTTATATTATTTCGCCGCCCTCTGTTTTCTGCATCGTCCATTTGATCAGCCAGGTAATGCAGTTGGTAAGAGTGGATTGACAGGTCAGAGGAGTGGGTGTTTAGTGTTTGTGAAATAGATGCTGCAGTTGTCTCCACGGTGTTCACTCTTTCCCTCATATGCTGTACATCATCTTTCAGAGCCATCAGTTCCGCTTTGTATGCGTTTTCCAGTCGGGATACGTATTGCTCCATTTCCTCCCGTGATGGCATGTTTTTAATTCTAATGCTTAAGTCCCGAAGGTCTCTCAGGGCCGCCTTTCTCACCGACCTGAGACCTTCATCCCCCAGTTGCATCATCTGATCTTGAATTCCCTGTGGGGAGTGAGCATCTCTCTGGGGGGGTTCATATGGTGATGGTGGGGTTCATTTCCCTGCTCCTGGAGTCCCCTCCCTAGTTGCTGGGATGTTTGTGTTGTTTCTGGAGCTGGGGTTGCTCCTTTGTATCCTGGACCAGTAGTCTGGGGGTCCCCCCTCTGATCTGCTGTGGGGGATGGCGTCTGATCCTGCCTATCCCTGCCTTCATCTTCCTGTGGTGCTGGCCTGCCTGCTCCTTGTGCTGCAGTGACTCCTTGCGGCGTTCCCCTCTCTGGAGGCTCTGACTGCAACAGAGCCTGAGCACCAACTCTCCCTCTGTTCCCTGTCAGGGGGCCTCCCTCCACCTCTGCCCGTGCTGCGATATCTGGTACGTCTCTGTCCCCCACCGTGGCGCCATCTTTACCTCGTGGTGTGGGTCCCGCACTTCCCCCATCTCCTCTGACCTGAGCCCTGATCATTGCCGGTCCCTCTCCGTCTGGAACCGCCGCTGCTCTGCTGCCTCTTGCTGCTCCAGTTTTAGCTGTCGGCGGCTGCTGTCCCTCCGTCCCGCCGTCTGCCTGTGCCTCCATCACAGGTCCGGGCCTGCACTTGTCTGCAGGGCCCGCTCCCGACATGAAGCAGGAGATATCCTGGGAGAGGGCTTCTGCTGGTCCCGACGATCTGGTATGTGCTCCCTTCCTTTTCTTCGCTCCCATGGGGTGATTTGGGTGCTGTGGTAGTCTGATGTTGTGGGATTCTGTCGGCCCGGGCTGGGAGCTTAGCAGACTCACGTCTCTACTCCTCCATAGCCAGGCCACGCCCCCTCCTTTATATGTGTATTATAACAAGTTTATATCCTGTGAGCATAATAAAAGCTTTCTTGCGACAAACTAATTTCCACGTAGCTTCACTATTCGGAGGATGTGTCCCCCTTCTGAGTTAGATGTCAACTATTTAATATAACCAGAATCAGCCCCATGTGGAGGGTGCTTAACATTGAAACTCTCTCCATGCACGTCTTCCAAGCGCAGGATGTACAGTTACCTCAATATGAAGAAGTTGATACCTGGAGTTCTTCACTTAAAAAACATATGTAAAACAAATTGTATATTCACAGATTATTCTTTACGCACTGTAGATGGCAGTATTGCCCCAGTTTTGAACATTCAAAATAGGATTTCATTTAACAGTTTTTACAGAATTTTTTTCTTGTAAAACTGTTATTTTTTGTGTGTTTTTAGAAATCAGACTTTTTTTCATTTTAGATTTTTATAAAGAAATCTATGGGATATGCCTGAAAAAGACACTTTGCCTAGAGTATGTTTTTTTTGTGTGGAAAACATACCACCACCAAAATATGTATTTTGTTCTGAATTCAATATTTAACTATTGACTTATCTATTATATCTATATAAATAAACACTCTGTTTAAAATCACCATATATGAGTTTCACTACTAAAGTAAGTGATGACATATTGCTAGGGTATGCCATCACTTCTATATCACTGCATGTCTAAATATTTTGCTGATCAGTGGAGTCTCATCAGCCAGACTCTATCATTAATTTTTTTCATTAGTGATTAACGAACCCATTGATATTCGGGTTCGCGGGTTCGCCTAACCAGCACGTTCGGCAGCCAAACGTGACCCCAAACTTGACTTTGAATAACAAACCCCATACAAGTCAATGAGGAGCCAAAGGTTGGGGCTATAAAATGGTCATAGTAAGGGCTAGGGTACTGCAAAAGGAACCTCAATAGAGGTAAGAACGGCTTTACCTATGTACAAATGGTGCTGTCGCACAGGATTCTGGCTGGCAGACAGCAGAGGGGGCGCCGCAGGGAGCAGGAATTCACTTTCACTTGCTGCTCCTGCGGCAGGGGCTGGCTGGTACATTTTAGACTGGGGGGCAATCATAAGGCAGTGGCCCTCAAGTTGCGTCGGTCCACCTTTGGTCTGTTTATCTCTGGCCACTGCATTAAAGCAGCATTGGTAACCGACTTTATGAACAGACTGGTACATATATATATGGAAACAGAACCACGCTTACTGCTTACATAGATACTACAACAGAACCAAGATGACTACATAGATATGGGAACTGCAAAGAGCTTACTACAGAGATATGGGAAAAGAACCAAGCTTATTGCTTACATTCTTACTGCAACAGAACCAAAATGACTACATAAATATGGGAACTGCAAAGAGCTTACTACAGAGATATGGGGACAGAACCGAGCTTACTACAGGGATAAGGGTGCAGAACCGAGCTTACTACAGAGATATGGGAGCAGAACAGAGCTTACTACAGAGATACAGGAGCAGAACCGAGCTTACTGCAGAGATAAGGGTACAGAACCGAGCTTACTACAGAGATATAGGAGCAGAACTGAGCTTACTACAGAGATATGGGAGCAGTACCGAGCTTACTACAGAGAAAAAGGAGCAGAACTGAGTTTACTACAGAGATAAGGGAGCAGAACCGAGCTTACTAAAGAGATATAGGAGCAGAACCAAGATTACTACAGAGATAAGGGTGCAGAACTGAGCTTACTGCAGGGATAAGGGTGCAGAACCAAGCTTACTATAGAGATAAGGGAGCAGAATTGAGCTTACTGTAGAGATAAGGGTACAGAACTGAGCTTACTACAGAGATATGGGAGCAGAACCGAGCTTACTACAGAGATATGGGTGCAGAACTGAGCTTACTACAGATATAAGGGAGCAGAACCGAGCTTACTACAGAGATACGAGATCAGAACTGAGCTTACTACAGAAATAAGGGTGCAGAACCGAGCTTACTACAGAAGTTAAGGGAGCAGAACCGAGCTTACTACAGAAATAAGGGTGCAGAACCGAGCCTACTACAGAGATATGAGAGCAGAACCAAGCTTACTACAGAGATACAGGAGCAGAACACAGCTTGCTTACCCATACAGGAACAAAATCGTACTTACTCAGTCTACTACATAGAAACAGCAACAGGACACCAAGCCTTCTACATAGCTATGGGAACAGAAAAAGCTTACTGCATAGACATGGTACCAGAACTAAGCTTACTGCTTAAATATGGTACCATAACTGAGCTTACTGTATTGCTATAGGAGCAAAACCACACTTGCTACATAGATACAGTACCATAACCCAGCTAACTACATATACAGCAATTGCAAAGCTTATTCTATATTTTCAATGTTAAACTTGTACGGAACACGGCTGGTACACAGACTATACACTTAAGCCATGTGTGTGCTGTATGTGTTTTTCACGGCCCCATATACTTCTATTGGCCCTTGTCATGTGCGCTGCTGGGATAAAAAACAGATGTCTCCATAGGGATCAAACACGGTCTGTGTAAACACACGGACATGCGAGCAGCACCATAGCTTATAATGGGTATGCGTGGTAACTGTGAAGGAGGCCATAAAGTGTTGACAAAGCTATGTCACAGTGCAGGGGTTAATTTCAATTTTCTTTTCATAATCATAGAAAGACAAATTAAATTCCCTAACACATATGTGAGAGAGCCCTTAGGGCACGAGCCCACAATCAGTGTCAGCAGTGTTTTGGATGCAAAGTGTTTTCACAGAGTCCAAAATGCTGTGTTGTACAGTACAGGCACAGTGGATGGATTTATAGGAATCTCCGGCCCCTTGTGCTTCTTTTAACCACTTCAAAAACTGACCTCTGGTGCTGCTTTCCTATCCTCAGCATGTCAATTTATTCTAACAGCAATGCTAGTGCTCTGAGCGGGAGAATATAGCGAAAATGCACTGACAGTCACTCTGATCGTGTGCACGGACAGTGAAATCTCCTGCGCAGGAGCTACTTTTCCGTGTCTGCTCTAAATTACACAGTGAAAGGCATTTGTAGGTAGTGGTACTTTCAGTGTCTTCACAATATTGGCAACTCAGACAGAAAATAATTTATCTTTTGTGTCAGGTGTCTGAGAGGTGTGGGCATAGGTTTGCATAACATCTACTTGAAAGGGGAAGGGTACATTAACTATGAGTTGTAAATCACAAAGAGGTTGTCATGGAAGGGGGAATAGGTGGGATGTTGGAGGTGTACATTAGAGTTGAGTGATGTTCGAGGTTCGCCAAATTCATATTCGAGTGATTTTGGGGGGTGCTCAAGATCGAACTCGAACTCGAACTCGAGCTTTTTGCTAAAAGCTCGACAGTTCGAGTTAGGTTCGAGAACAGTTCGATCAACATAAACGTGGCTTTTCACAGTAAGGCTATGTGCACACATTGCTATCTGCATGCGTCCTGCGGCCCCAGCACAATCCCTCTCCCTTTCCTACTCACCGATCACGGGCGTCTCACTCCACGTCTGTCACAAATCTGCGGTGTCTTTTCCTCTTTAGAAAATGGCTGCCGCTTCATTAGTCAATTAGTTATTACGTGCTTTCCCCACCCACCGACGCCTATGATTGGTTGCAGTCAGACACGTCCCCAAGCTGAGTGACAGCTGTCTCACTGCAACCAATCACAGCCGCCGGAGGCCGTGTCTACATCGTGCAGTAAAATAAATAATTAAAAAAAAAAAATGCGGTTCCCCCCATATTTGATACCAGCCAGGATAAAGCCGCACGGCTGGAGGCTGGTATTGTCAGGATTGGGAGCGCTACGGTATGGGGAGCCCACCACCCTAACAATATCACCCAGCAGCCGCCCGGAATAGCCGCATCCATTAGATGCGACAGTCCCGGAACTCTACCCAGCTCATACCGAATTGCCCTGGTGCGGTGGCAATCGGGGTAATAATGAGTTTAATCATGCCAGGCATCTCCCCGAGACACCTTTCATGATTAAACTGAAAGTAAAGAAAAACACACCGCGAAAAATCCTTTATTTGGAATAAAAGACAAAAAACCACCCTGTTTCACCCCTTTATTAATCTTCAAATACCCCTCCAGGTCCAACGTAATCCACACGACACTATCAGCTCTGCTACCAAATCTGCCTATCTTTATCATTAGAAGCAGTAGCTGAGTGGATAGAGCGCTTGCATAAGAAGCATTAGGTCGTGAGTTCAAGTCCCGGTAAATAATTTTTATTTTTCTTTCATTTTAAAATATATTTATAATATATTTATAATATATTCATAATTATAATTTAATTATGCACTGAGAGGAGGAGCCGGACATTAGCTGTGAGCTCGCCCTCTCTCTCTCCTTTCTCTCTCTCTCCTTTCTCTCTCTCCTTTCTTTCTCTCTCTCCTTTCTCTCTCTCTCTCCTTTCTCTCTCTCCTTTCTCTCTCTCCTTTCTCTTTCTCCTTTCTTTCTCTCTTTTCTCTCTCTCTCTCTCCTTTCTTTCTCTCCTTTCTCTCTCTCTGTCCTTTCTCTCTCTCCTTTCTTTCTCTCTCTCCTTTCTCTCTCTCTCTCCTTTCTCTCTCTCTCCTTTCTCTCTCCTTTCTGTCTCTCTCTCTCTTTTTCTCTCTCTCCTTTCTCTCTCTCTCCTTTCTCTCCCTCTCTCCTTTCTGTCTCTCTCTCCTTTCTGTCTCTCCTTTCTCTCTCTCCTTTCTTTCTCTCCTTTCTCTCCCTCCTTTCTCTCTCTCTCCTTTCTCTCTCCTTTCTTTCTCTCTCTCTATCCTTTCTCTTTCTTTTCTTTCTCTCTCTCTTTCTCTCTCCTTTCTCTCTCTCTCCTTTATTTCTCTCCTATCTCTCTACTTTCTTTCTCTCCATTCTCTCTCTCTTCTTTCTCTTTCTCTCTCTCTTCTTTCTCTCTCTCTTCTTTCTCTCTTTCACTCTCTTCTTTCTCTCTCTCTCTCCTTTCTCTCTCTCTCCTTTCTTTCTCTCTCTTTCTCTCTCTCTCCTTTCTCTCTCTCCTTTCTCTCTCTCCTTTCTTTCTCTCCTTTCTCTCTCTCTCCTTTCTGTCTCTCTCTTTCTGTATCTCTCTCTTTCTCTCTCTTTCTCTCCTTTCTCTCTCCTTTCTTTCTCTCGTTTCTCTCTCTCTCCTTTCTTTCTCTCCTTTCTCTCTCTTCTTTCTCTTTCTCTCTCATTTCTTTATCTCTCTCTTTCTCTCTCTTTCTCTCCTTTCTCTCTCTCCTTTCTCTCTCTCCTTTCTCTCTCTACTTTCTTTCTCTCCTTTCTCTCTTTCTCTCTCCTTTCTCTCTCTCCTTTCTTTCTCTCTCTCTCTCTTTCTTTTTCTCCTTTCTCTCTCTCCTTTCTCTCTCTCCTTTCTCTCTCTCCTTTCTTTCTCCCCTTTCTCTCTTTCTCTCCTTTCTCTCTCTCCTTTCTTTCTCTCCTTTCTCTCTTTCTCTCTCCTTTCTTTCTCTCCTTTCTCTCTATCTCTCCTTTCTCTCTCTCTCCTTTCTCTCTCTCTGCTTTCTCTCTTTCTCTCTCTCCTTTCTTTATCTCTCTCTTTCTCTCCTTTCTCTCTCTTCTTTCTCTCTTTCTCTTTCCCTCTCCTTTCTCTCTCTCCTTTCTTTATCTCTCTCTTTCTCTCTCTCTTTCTCTCCTTTCTCTCTCTCCTTTCTCTCTCTCCTTTCTCTCTTTCCTTTCTCTCTCTCCTTTCTTTCTATCCTTTTTCTCTCTTCTTTCTCTCTTTCTCTCTCCTTTCTCTCTCTCCTTTCTTTATCTCTCTCTTTCTCTCTCTTTCTCTCCTTTCTCTCTCTACTTTCTTTCTCTCCTTTCTCTCTCTTTCTCTCTCTCCTTTTTCTCTCTCCTTTCTTTCTCTCCTTTCTCTCTCTTCTTTCTCTTTCTTGCTCTTCTTTCTCTCTTTTTTTCTCTCTCTCTTCTTTCTCTCTTTCTCTCTCTCTTCTTTCTCTCTTTCTCTCTCTCTTTTTTCTCTCTTTCTCTCTCTCTTCTTTCTCTCTTTTTTTCTCTCTCTTCTTTCTCTCTCTCTCTTTCTCTCTCTCTTCTTTCTCTCTCTCTCTGTCTCAGACCTGGCGATGATCAGCTGATGCGGTCACCTGACGGGATCAGCTGACACTATAAGTCGAGCGGTGAGGCCGGCTTTTTACCGCCCGGCCAGCTAAACTATCAGCTGATGCCGTCGGACAGGAGTCTGCACTGAAGTGTGTAGTTTGTTTTGGGTTTTTTTGCACTGATGCATCAGCTGATTGTATAAAAGCTGTTTATACAATCAGCTGCTGTGTCATGTGATTCAGGCCCTTGAACCTGACACATCATCTGATCGCTTTGCCTTCCAGCAAACCGATCAGATGATATTGGATCCGGATTGGAAGGCGCGGGACCCTTGACCCAGGATTACTGCGGAGGGGGGTTCTTTATTTCAATACAGATGGAATCACTAATTGTGTTGTGTTTTATTTCTAATAAAAATATTTTTCTGTGTGTTGTGGGTTTTATTATCGGTACTAGAAATTCATGGTGGCCATGTCTAATATTGGTGGGACACCATGAATTTAGGGCTTAGGGCCAGCTGATAATATACAGCTAGCCCCAACCCCATTATTATCCAGTGAGCCACCCATCACCAGGCAGCTGGAAGAGTTGGATACAGTGCCAGAAGATGGCGCTTCTATGAAAGTGCCCTTTTCTGGGGCAGCTGCGGACTGCAAATCACAGCAGAGGGGCCCAGAAAGCTCAGGCCAACCTGTGCCGTGGATTCCAATCCCCAGCTGCCTAGTTGTACCTGGCTGGACACAAAAATATGGCGAAGCCCACGTTGTTATGATCCGGAACCATGGAAGACCACCACAAATCATTGGCAAAAAAGGTGACAAGAGCATTGGCAACTAATCTAGCCGCCATCCCCTTACTAACCAACACAACTAGAAGTAGCCGAGGGGTGAACTAACATCCTGTGCACCGCGAACCCAGCCGGAGAACTAACTATCCTAAAGGTAGGAAAGATGAATAACTCTCTGCCTCAGAAAATAGACAAGAATAGCAAGCCCCCCACATTCAAAGACTGCGGTGATATAGGAAAAACACAATACACAGGTAGATGACAGGATTAGCAAAAGGTGAGGCCCCCGCTGACTAAAATAGGAAAGGACAGGAAAGGGACTGATGGTTGCCAGAGAAAAACCCTGCAAAATACCAACTTCCTGATAGTACAAAAAGCCCCTCAGATCACTCGATCTGAACTCCGTCCTTTACCAGGTGCCCTTGTCATACCAATGAACAGAAAACAAGAATTATAACAAATTCAACAAGCCACAAACACATGGACCCAAAGGAGCAATACTCCACACAGAACTGCAGGGAGTTCCTCAACAATCCACTGAGGGGAAAAATCCCTGGAAGGAAATAAACTGAAACCAACCACAACAAATGACAAACCCAGATAAACAAAAGAACCAGACAATAAATAAAGAGCAAGCACTTATCTGGAGTAGATGTGGTGTAGAGCAGGATTAAGCAGGCTAGAGATACAAAGAACAACTGACATCCGGCAACAGCCTGCAATCAGACCAGGACTTAAATAAGCAGAGAGTTAGCAAAGGAAACACCCACTGCACAACACACCTGGTCTCTGTCCAAACCTTTCCTGGCCACCAGAGGGAGCCTCCCAGCAGCCAAAACATAACTAACATTCACAACAGTACCCCCTCCTTGAGGAGGGGTCACCGAACCCTCACCCACGCCACCGGGTCGCTCGGGATGAGCATGATGGAAGGCGCGAACCAACCTGTCCGCATGAATGTCAGAAGCCACAACCCAAGAGTTATCCTCCTGCCCATAACCCTTCCATTTCACAAGGTACTGAAGCTGACTCCTACTGCGACGGGAATCCAGAATTTTTTCAACCTCATACTCCAGATCCCCTTGTACCAAAACAGGGTCAGGAGGAGCTGCTGCAGAAACTGCCGGCTCCACATGTTTCTTCAACAAGGACTTTTGAAAGACATTGTGAATCTTAAATGGCGTAGGCAGAGTCAAACGGAAAGATATAGGATTAATAATCTCCTTAATCTTATAAGGTCCAATAAATCTGGGCTTAAATTTAGGAGACGGAACTCTCATAGGAATATTTTTAGAGGATAACCACACCATGTCCCCTACTTTAAACCGGGGACCAACAGTCCGACGCCGGTTGGCAAACTTTTGGGCAGTTTCTTGGGACTGAAACAATTTATCCACTACCTGCCCCCAAATCTGCTGCATTCTGTTGACCACCGAATCCACCCCCAGACAGTCAGACGCCTCAAGCTGCCCTGAGAGGAACCTAGGGTGATACCCAAAATTGCAGAAAAAGGGGGACACCAACGTGGTAGAGCTAGCTCTATTGTTAAGGTTACAAGGTTTCTAATTTACAACTTATAAGGTACTGCTTCTTTATATTTCACCAATCCGTACTTTCATCTGCTGAGGACAATCGGTGTGAGGTCTATTGCCTTATACTCGGTTGAGTGAAATTTTTTCATGTATGTATATATGATCGCTGTAATGTGAACATTAAGCCGGTATTCATTTCGGTAAATTAGAAAAAAAGTTTTTTTCACATGAGTATTTATATGAATGAACATGCATATATATTTGGACATACACATTTTTTCTGGTTGGATCTTCTCTCTTTTTTTCTGGATGAGCCTCCTCTCTCTCTCTTTTTTTATGACCCCCGGATGTTTTTGATATTGCTTATTTATAATGGGAGGTTTTCTTTACATACATGCATCTCTCTATACATTTCTGCCTATACGTTTACATACTTTTATGTGGGCAGCTTTTTATATCAGGATGTATGTATATTAGTATATGTGTGTGTATGGGTATGTATATGTGTACGTATACATACATATATATATATATGTGTGTATATATTTTTTTATTTATTTACATTTTTTTATATGTATATATTTTTTTGCCCAAGACATTATGATTTGTTGGATTAATTTTACCAACACTAAGGATGTGTATGTCCATTCATTATTTTTTGATATGCATGCATGTAATTTTGGTTCATTATGGCATGTTACTTGGTCAACTTCTTGTTTATAATTGTGTGCGTTGAATAACACCCATTAACAGATGTGTGCAATTAGAGATAGCCAGCCCTTCCTTTGTCCACCTAATGAACCAGTCTATTTTAGTAGCCGCATGGTATACATGGATTACTTATGATTAAGGACTCTTTTTTGTTTTAATGCGGTAGTCCGAAACGCGTAAAGTTTCCATGGAGTAACACCTCCTTTTGGTTTCACGGATGGAACTTTTTAATATTCATAAATAAAGTTTGGATGATTTTATCTTAGAAGAGGTTGTGCCGGATCTTTTTCCTTTCTCTACTACTTCCAACCGGTTGGGACTTACCGGCAGATTCCAGGCACCCGCAAGGACTAGCAGCCCGGGCAGCAGGTGAGCTGAAGAAAATCCGTCGTTTACATGTTTGGGGGCTACCTATAATCTTTGGGGAACTGCTCCGAGGCAGATGAGCTTTCCTTGTTTTTCTCTCTTTAGGAACAATTAGCTCCCCGGCTGTGTCGAGGCGACCAAGTCATCGTAGGCACATCCCACAGCTTATTTCTCGTTGTGTTGTCAGTTAGACGACTGCAGTCAGCTGAGTTGCCAACCACTCTGGTGATTCTCTGGGTTTCCTAGTTTTTTCCCCTTTCATCCTCCTCGATCACTGAATTATAACACTTTCTTTTTCTCTTTTTCCTTCAATTGAGATAGAGAGAAGAGAGAAGAGAGAGGAGAGAGAGAAGAGGGAGAGAAGAGAGGGAGAGAGAGGAGAGAGGAGAGAGTGAAAGAGATGAGAGAGGAGAGAGGAGAGAGGAAGAGAGAGGGAGAAGAGAGAGAAGAGAGGAGAGAAGAGACAGAAGAGTGAGAGGAGAGGGGAGGGGAGAGAAAAGAGAGGGAGAGAGAGGAGAGAGAGAAGAGAAAAAAGAGAGGAGAGAAGAGAGAGAGAAGAGAGAGAGAGAAGAGAGGGAGGAGGGAGAACAGGGAGGAGAGAGAGAAGAGAGGAGAGAGAGAGAGAGGAGAGAGGGAGAGAGTGGAGAGAGAAGAGAGAGGAGAGAGAGAGGAGAGAGATGAGAGAGAGGAGAGAGGGAGAGAGAAGAGAGAGGAGAGAAGAGAGAGCAGAGAGAAGAGAGAGAGGAGAGAGAGAAAGGAGAGAGACTAGAGAGCAAGAGAGAGAGAAGAGAGAGGAGAGAGGAGAGAGAGGAGAAAGAAAGAGAGGAAGAGAAAATAAGAGAGAGAGAAGAGAGGGAAGAGAGAGAGAAGAGAGAGGGAGAGAGACACGCAGGCACTACCGCCCCCATCATCATCCCCGGACACAACCCGACACTACCGCACTCATCATCCCCGGACACACCCCGGCATTACCGCACTTACCATCTTCACCGCACACACCTCGTCAGTACCGCCCCCATCATCATCCCCGCACACACCCCGGCACTACCGCACTCATCATCATCACCGGACACACACCGGCACTACCGAACTCATCATCATCACCACACACACCCCGGCACTACTGTACTCATCATCATCACCGCACACACCCCGGCACTACCGCACTCATCATCATCCCCACACACACCCCAGCAGTACCGCACTCATCATCATCACCGCACACACCCAAGCACTACCGCACTCATCATCATCCCCGCACACACCCCGGCAGTACAGCACTCATCCTCATCACCGCACACAGCCCGCCACCACCGCACTCATCATTATCTTCGCACACACCCCGGCACTACCGCACTCATCATCATCATCACCGCACACACCCCAGTATTACCGCACTCATCATCATCACCGCACACACAAGCACTACCGCCTCCATCATCATCCTCTCACACACTCAGGCACTACCTGAGTGAAGTCTCCGATGACAGCGCGGCTCGCTTCAGTTGCTGCATGGAGCAGGTTGTTTTTAAAAAAAATTGTATTATTTATTTATTTTTTTATTATTTATTTATTTATTTTACTGCATGATATAGACACGCCCGCCGGCAGCTGTGATTGGTTGCAGTGAGACAGCTGTCACTCAGCATGGGGGCATGTCTGACTGCAACCAATCATGGGCGCCGGTGGGCGGGGGAAGCTGGGAATACCAGATTGAATAATGAGCGGCAGCCATTCTCAAAAGAGGAAAAGCCGCCGGAGCTTTGTGACAGCCATGCAGCTGATCGGTGAGTAGGAAAGAGAGAGGTATTGTGCTGGGGACGCAGGACACATGCAAATACACAACGTGCGCACATAGCCTTACTGTGAAAAGCCACGCTTTTGGTGATCGAACCGTTATCGAACGTTAACTCGAACTGTCGAATGTGAAGCAAATCGTTCAAATTTATCGAACGACTCGAACACCGCCCAAAACAACTCTAATTTGAAATTGTCGAACGGTTCGATTCGAACATTGCTCATCTCTATTCAGGAGCTGCCCTGAACTTGATGGATTTGGGGTTTGCTAAGCGTTGTGGTTTCCCTATGGTACCTTTGCAAACTCCTGTTCCTTTGAGGGGTATTGATGCTACTCCTTTAGCTGAAAATAAGCCCCAGTTTTGAACCCAGGTGACGATGCGAGTCGCACCAAACCACCACGAGGATTGTAAGTTTTTGGTGTTGCATAATTTGCATGACATATTGGTACTGGGATTCCCTTGGTTGCAAACCCACAATCCAGTTCTGGATTGGACATCTTCGTCTGTGACTAGTTGGGACTGTCAATGTACGCAAAGTGATACTCCTGTTTTGTCTCTTTCGTCTCAGACACAGGAGGTCCCTGACTATTTGTCGGATTTCATGGATGTGTTTAATGAGACCGAGGCTGTGTTCTTGCCTCCGCATAGGGACTATGACTGCGCTATTGAATTAGTGCCTGGCTGTAAATTTCCCAAGGGATGGCTTTTCCATTTATCTGTACCTGAACATGTTGCTATGCGGACTTATATTAAGGAGTCATTGGAGAAGGGTCACATTAGACCGTCATCTTCACCTTTGGGTGCCGGGTTTTTCTTCTTCTTTCCAAGAAGGATGGCTCATTGCAACCCTGTATTGACTATCGTCTCCTTAATAAAATTAGTGTTAAATATCCATTGCCTCTGATTTCCGACCTGTTTTCTAGAGTAAAGGGTGCTAGTTGGTTTACTAGGCTTGATCTTCGGGGGGCATATAATCTCATTTGCATTAAGCAGGGTGATGAATGGAAGATGGCATTTAATACCCCTGAGGGGCATTTTGAGTACCTAGTGATGCCTTTTGGGCTCACTAATGCCCCTTCCGTCTTCCAGTCTTTCATGAATGATATTTTCCGGGACTTTGGTGACAAGTTTTTGATTGTCTATTTGGACAACATTTTGATTTTTTCTGATGATTGGGATTCTCCTGTTGAACAGGTTTGAACAGTGTTTCATGTTCTTAGGGACAATGCGCTGTATGTTAAGGGATCGAAATGTCTTTTTGGCGTATGAAAGATCTCTTTTTTGGCGTTCATTTTGTCCCCGTCTTCTATTGAAATGGATCCAGTCAAGGTCCAGGTCATTCATGATTGGGTTCAGCCTACTTCTTTGAAAGCCCTTCAGAAGTTTTTGGGTTTTGCTAATTTCTATTGTAAATTCATAGTAATTTTTTTGGTATCGTCAAGCCATTGACTGATTTGACCAAGAAGGGAGCTAATGTTGTGCATTGGTCTCCAGAGGCAGTCTTGTTTTTTTAGGAGCTTAAAAGGAGGTTTACTTCTGCTCCAGTCCTGCGGCAGCCGGATGTGTCTCTTCCGTTTCAGGTGGAGATCGATGCGTCAGAGATCGGAGTAGGGTCTGTCTTGTCTCAAAGAGATCCTGTGACTTCTAAAATGAACCCTTGTGCCTTCTTTTTGCAAAACATTTTTCCCACTGGAACGGAATTATGATGTGGGGAATAGGGAATTATTGGCTATGAAGTGGGACTTTGAAGAATGGAGACATTGGTTGGAGGGGCCAGACATCAAATTGTTGTACTCACTGATTATAAGAATCTTATCTACCTCGAATCAGCCAGGAGATTGAACCCCAGGCAGGCTAGATGGGCCTTGTTTTTCATGTGCTTTAATTTTGTGGTCTCTTATCTTCCAGGCACTAAGAATATTAAGGCGGATGCCCTCTCTAGAAGTTTCTTTGCTGATTCTCTTGATGTGACTGAGCCTGCTACCATCCTGCATGAGGGAGTGGTTCTCTCCGCTATTTCACCCGATTTGAGACTAGTTCTTGAGGAATTTCAGGAGGACAAACCTGAAAGATGTCTGAGATTTATTGTTCTGCATCGGCTGGTCCTCCTGGGATTTTTGGCACCAGGAATTTGGTGAATAGGACCTTTTGGTAGCCTTCTTTATCTCGTGATGTGAGGGGTTTTATGCAATCCTGTGGGATTTGTTCTAGATCCATGCCTTGTTGTTCTCATTCTAATGGATTGTTATTGCCATTGCCGGTGCCTAAGAGACCATGGACTCATATCTCAATGGATTTTATTTCCGATCTCCCTATCTCTCAGAGGATGACGGTTATTTGGGTAATCTGTGATAGGTTTTCCAAAATGGTCCATTTGGTGCCACTGCCTAAGTTGCCATCGTCTTCGGAGTTGGTGCCCTTGTTTCTCCGTCTGGTGGTTCGTTTGCATGGGATCCCTGAAAACATTGTGTCCGATAAGGGAGTCCAGTTTGTATCTAGATTTTGGAGAGCTTTTTGTTCAAGTCTGGGAATTGAGTTATCCTTCTCCTCTTCGTTTCATCCTCAGACCAATGGACAGACAGAGAGCAAACCAGACTTTGGAAACCTATTTGAGATGTTTTGTGTCTGCTGATCAGGATGAATGGATTTTTTTTTGGCTTTGGCTGAGTTTACTCTTAATAATAGGGCTAGTTCAGCCACTTTAATGTCTCCTTTTTTTTACAATTTTGGGTTTTATCCTCGGTTTTCTTCGGGGCAGGTGGAGGCTTCGGCCTCTCCGGGCGTTGATTCTGTGGTAGAAAAAATGCAACAAATTTGGGATCAAGTGGTGGATAAAATGTCTCGCTCACAGGAAAATGCCCAACGGTTTGCAAACCGGCGTAGGACTGTGGGTCCCCGGTTTCAAGTAGGGGACATGGTCTGGTTGTCCTCCAGAAATGTTCCTATGAAAGTTTCTTCTCTGAAATTTAAACCAAGCTTTATTGGGCCTTATAAGATTTTAGAGATTATTAATCCTGTTTCTTTCCATTTGGCTCTTCCAGAGACTTTCAAGATTTACAATGTCTTTCATAAGTCTTTGTTGAAAAAATATGTTGAACCGGTAGTGCCAATGGCTGCTCCTCCTGACCCTGTGTTGGTCGAAGGGGATCTGGAATATGTAGTGGAGAACATTTTGGATTCCTGTCTTACTAGATGGAAGCTCTGGTACCTGGTCAAGTACCTGGTCAGGAGGATAATTCTTGGGTGTTTGCTTCTGACATACATGCTGATCGATTGGTCCGTGCTTTTCATCGGGCCCATCCTGACAAACCCAGGGGCTCTGGTGAGGGTTCGGTGACACCTCCTCAAGGGGGGGTACTGCAAACACATTTGTACTGGGTTCTGGTTTGGGGCTCCCTCTTGTGACCAGTGTTGGTAGTAGAGTTAGTCTGCTTAACAGGATCCAGACAGCTGATTATGATTGGAAATCAGGCTGCTCAGACTGGACCTATATAACTAATTAGTGTTTTCTCGGCCTGGGCGATCAATGTTGTCTCCTGTGGTGCTGTGGATATTCTAGAGCCTGCCCTATCTTCTGTTTCCCCATGAACTCCTTGAGTTTTGTCTTTGTACCTTTTGCTGGTTTGTATCCACTTTTTTGTCGTTTTTATTTCTGTAGTATTAAGGCTGTTCCTGGTTTCTGTTTGTGTGGAGTTCTGGGTGGAGTAGGATTATTCCCTGCTGGGAATGTCTGTTTACCGAGCTCCATATCCTGCAATGTATTTTTGTTTTGTCATGCCTGGTATTAATTTCAGTCCTTCCTCTACATTAGTGTTTTGCTTGGATTACAGTAACACCAGAGTACTGATTTAGTGGGGGAGAGATCATGTGGTCTCAGTTTTTTCATATTAGGTGTGTTGGTTTTTTGTTAGGGTTTTGCACAGCTGCAGACAGTGCTCTTTTCTGTCCTTTCCTATATAGATAGTTTGGGCCTCATCTTTGCTGCATCTGTTCTCTACTTGTGTATTGTGTTTCATCTTGTCTCACCGGCTTTACATGTTTGGGGGCTACCTATAATCTTTTGGGAACTGCTCCGAGGCAAATTAGCTTTCCTTGTTTTTCTCTCTTTAGGAACAATTAGCTCTCCGGCAGTGTTGAGGCGACCAGGTCATCGTAGGCACGTCCCACAGCTACTTCTAGTTGTGTTGTCAGTTAGAGGTCTGCAGTCAGCTGAGTTTCCAACCACTCTGGTGATTCTCTGGGTTCCCTAGTTCTTTCTCCTTTGATCCTCCTCGATCACTGAATCATAACAGTTGTGTCTTGTAGGTAGTGTCAGGTTTCTGGGAGAAGTAGGCCTACACCGGCCACTCAGGCATGTCTTCATTTTTTAAATTGAAATGCCAGGCTACAGCATGTGTGTTGTATCAACCGGACTTCCCTGCTGTGCAAGGACACTATGAGGAGGGGGGGGTCAAGTGATGCTACTGTACTGCTGTTTGCCTGAAAGGTTTTTAAATGTCAAGACTCCAAGATAGGTCTCAACATTGTGTCTTGTGGGTAGTGCCAAGTTCTGGGAGCAACAGGCCTACACCTGCCACTCAGGCATGTCTTCATTTTTAAAATTGAAATTCCGGGTCCCATTCTGTGTGTTACATGGACCGTACCTCTCTGGTGTGCAAAGACACTATAGGGAGGGGGGGGGGCAATTGATACTAATGTATTGCTATTTGCCTGAACATTTTTAAATCTAGAGACCACAAAATAGGAAACAGTACCTCCCAGTTCTTTTAAAGCCCTATGGGGAGGAGGGCAATTGATGCTAATATACTGCTGTCTGCGGAAAGGATTTTGAATGTCAAGACTACAACATGGGTCTCCAAGTTTTGTCTTGTGGGTAATGCCAGTCTTCTGGGAGCAAGAGACCTACACCGGTCATTCAAGCATGTTTTCATTATTAAAACTGAAAGGCAAAGCCACAGACTGTGTGTTACATGAACCGTATGTCCCTGATCTTTTAAGGCCCTATGGGGAGGAGGGAAATTGGTGCTACTGTACTGCTGTGCTGTCTGAAAGGTTTTTGAATGTCGAGACTCCAAGAAACGTCTCATATTTGTCTTTTGTCTGTATTTGCAGGGATATGGGAGCACCAGCTCTACACCTGTCTCTCATCCACCTCTATGTTTCTTATGTCAGTAGTCTAGGAAGCTAATTGCTATGCCAAAACAGTGGTGCTGCACTGTATTTTTGTTGTTTTGGAAGCTTTTCGACACCCTAAAGGTGTTTTCTCTGCCTTTCGTTTGACCTTCCATTGAATTCAATGGGGTTCGGAAAGTTTTGATAAAGATTTGAGTTCGGTTCAGTGAACAGTTCGGCGAATGTAGCATATGTTTGGGTGGGCTCGGCGAACCGAACCTTGAGAGCTTCACTCATCTCTACCCACAACAATCCTAACTCAGATACAATTCAGAGTGGGCACCATAGAACATGACCTCCCACTGTAAGCTCCCGGCAGAGAATGAATGAGCTGCGCTATCAGTGGTGACATCACTCAGGTAAGTTGCAGTCACAGCTGGAGGCTCCCATGGTCCTCCACCTGTGACAGCAGGTAACCTGACTTCAGAGGACCTTCTGAGGTGATGTCACTGAGTTCATTGAGGTCCCAGCTGGGGGCTACCATTAACCCCTTATTACCCCGATTGCCACTGCACCAGAGCAACTTGGAAGAGCCAGGTAAAGTGCTGGGATTGTCAAATCTAATGGATTTTTAGGCTGGGGGGGGCCCAATAAGCATGGGTGTCACTAGTCTGAGAATACCAGCCACCATCAGGAGGGACCACACCTAGGTTTTTTTAAAATATTTAAATTAAAAAAAAAACTGCATGTGGTTCCTCTTATTTTGATACACAGCCAAGATAAGCGCACGGCTGGGGGCTGCAGTCTGTAGGTGTGGTCTTTATCTGTGCTTTTATCAATATATGGAGGGACCCTACGCAAATTTTATTTATTTATTTTATACCACGATAGGGACCCGCGCAGACATGGATGAGGGATAATTATCAGCCCAAGAAGTAGCGCTGCAGTTGCGAGGAGGCTTGGTAAGTATGTACTGCTTTAACCCTTATGCTTCCTTTTTTCTTACAGTGGGCAATCAAAGCCATGGCAATACTTAACATGGCTGTGATGGGCAAGATTGATGATCCAATCTGGCCAAAGGTCATAAGATTTTAACATTTTCAAACCTTTGCGATCAGGATTGCTCATATCTAGTTATAAGCATTTTGCCCAACACTGATCATTGGTTGTTCACCCTTCTCGACCTACGCTATGAGGAGAATGTTCCATCTCTCCTTCCTGAGGTGGAGAGGGCTACTAAAATGGGGCATTACCAGAAAGCCCTAGTTGAACAATTAGTTCAAAAATTTCCCATCTGACAATGCTGGCGCAACCAAGGAGGAGACACACCAGCTCCAACAGAGGCAGGGGAATATTATCAAAGGTCTGGGACAGTTTCATTAGATCTTCCCAGCGCCAAGGCCCTGATGTGCTGGGTAGTCTAACAAGTAGGGAAACATTTATGAAGATGGTCAAGGAGTACCTAGCTGACCATACCAGCATCCTCCATGATGCCTCTGTGCCATACAACTACTGGGTATCCAATTGGAATATGTGGTTTGAACTGTCCCTCTATGCCCTTAAGGTGCTGGCCTGGTCTGCCTATAGCGTTTTCTCAGAGCATGTTCCTAATGCCACTAGGAGCATAATAAATGATCAAATGAAAATGCTGACATAAGAAAATTGAGAGAGGTAGTAGAACGGGGCTTTCAAACACCGCGCCAATGATCACTGATGATATCTTGGATTAATGTAAACTTTTATTTTTCCACAGGTCTACGCGTTTCGGGAGGCTCAGCTCCCTTCCTCAGGATCGATAGGCATAAGATACATCAAATCTACCGAGGTAGATGCATACAGAATGTATATACACAGTGTGACGTCAGGGAACCTCCCCCAAGAAGAAAAAAATCAGTTGGAAACCAGCACAATATACCATAATGTGATATAATACACTGATATGCAGGAATAATAAAATGTATCCATCAAGCATATTCTCTAAATGCCTAAGGTCATGAAACAATACTAATAAAAAAACATTATAATAAAAAACAACAAGTGTGCTTGAATGTGCAAAAAATATATAAAGTATAAATGAACATATAGAGTGTTAAACCCTAAATGTGCTGAAGGAGTCTAGAACTCGCATCACTTGTAGGCTCTATGGGTAACTTGAGTGATACAAGCAAGTGATACAAGTCCACACACCCAAGCGTGTGTCTGGTATGTGTCTGTTTAAGAATATGGGAAAAAAGAACTAGTAAAGGAAACGGGAAAAATTGTAAGAATGAAAAAAGGAGAAAAAGGACAGGGGATATGTTATGAGTAGGGTATAACCTAGAAATACCGCTGGAAATAAAAAAACCTAAGATTAATAAAAAGACATACAGCCAAATTGGCTAGAAATGGGGTCACTAAGCTCAGAACATGAGGAAAAAAGACTGCGCAAGTGAAAGATAGTGAGGGTGGTTATATGTGGGCATGGTCTAAAAGAAAAAAAGGGGAAGAAAAAGGGGAAATTATTAGCCAGTTGTCCAGCAAAGCTTGTAAACGTATGATAGGAAAGCTCTTGAAATCAGAGGATGTTTTTATACAATAGTGATTTTCATCAGAGGACCACGAAAAAAAAGGAGAAAAAAGAAAAAATTATATATTTATAGGTATATATCCCATATTGCAGCCCCCGTATTCTCGGACTTACAATTAGTGAGGAACCGAGGTCTGGTCTGCTGCAAAAAAAGGATAAAAAGAGGAAACGAAGAAATGTGTGGGGGGAAAAGTGTACACTGTAGAGAAACAAGTATGTAATTCAATTAAAAAATCGGACCAGTCTTGTCAAAAAGTATAGACGTATTGCTGGAGACACAAGGGTAGGGTGAAATGGGTTCAAAAGCGTGGGAAAATAACAGGGGTGCATGCGTCAGTCAGGAGCAATAAGCAAGTGCTAAGAAAAAAACTCCGTAGTATCGCTGGATGGTTGGGGAAGGGGTGAATAGAGTTCAAAGGCGTGGGAAAAAATGAAGGGCGCATGTGTCTATGAGAAGAAGTGAAACAGTACTAAGGCCAAGAATACAATTAAGTAGTTATGGAAGCAAATGAAAGAGTGTGATATGCTTATGAAAAAAGCAGAAGCAGAAAAAAAAGGGGGAGGAAGGCACTAAATGCCCATCTTTACAGATTAAATACGTGTATATTATAGTGAATGTGTATAATAAAAATATAAAAATATCGGGCTGGTGATGAGAAAACTTACAAGTGAAAAGACAAATAGGTAAAAAAATTATTATATGTATATGTAAAAATATGAAAATACCTATATAAAAACAGGAAACAAGGTGCATACATTTAGATATAAAGTTACATATATCATGAAACACGGATAGACCTGGTAGTTAAAAACATAGAATCTAAAAATATAGTATATAAATTAAAACCCTTTTTTTAGTATTAATTATATAATTGAGTAAATAAAATGGACCATAAATTAGGCAGGTATAATTAATACATAAATAAAAAAACAAAATGTTATTAAAAAAAATAAATAAATAAACATATATATATATATATATATATATATATATATATATATTCATATACATATATATATATATGTATATATATATATATATATATATATATATATATATATATATATATATATATATATATCTATGTGTATAACAATAAAATGTGGAAATAAAACCAAAATATACCCGCTAATAAAATAGATCTGTAATCTCATTAAGACCTCGGGGTTTAAGGGTATCAAGTTTATAAATCCAAAAGGTTTCTTTCCTATTGAGAATCTCCATACGATTAGGCATATAGGAGGGAATTTGTTCGATGGGGGTCACTCTCAACCTAGATTTTTTATTATGGCATAAAGTAACATGTCATACAACTACTGGGTATCCAATTGGAATATGTGGTTTGAACTGTCCCTCTATGCCCTTAAGGTGCTGGCCTGGTCTGCCTATAGCGTTTTCTCAGAGCAGGTTCCTAATGCCACTAGGAGCATAATAAATGATCAAATGAAAATGCTGACATAAGAAAATTGACAGCACTTCCCAAGAGACAAATGTGAACAGGTGCAAACTGAACTTGAAATATGCCCTAACAAATATAGATCTGTATCTGAGTCTCTAAGGTATGCAAACATTGAATAATTTTTACAGGGCCAGCAGTCAGCCATCACTCATGATTTTTGGAGGGCCAGCAGGTGGTCTTCACTCAACTGACAAAAATTTGAGGAATCAACGAAGATGGTGAGCAGTCATGATGTCATCATTAGCATCACCATCCTGCTTCTGTGTGTACTCAAATGCTCAATATTCACAATTAAAGATAAAGCTTTGCATGTGGATTTTGTGAAGATCAAGTAAGTACACTCAGTGTTACATGCTTGCATATCCTGACTACTTGCCCTGGAAATGTTACCATTTAGGCTTATGCACTCTGAGGCATTCTGCAACATGATGGTGGCGGCCATCCTGCAGTACTCAATCCCCATCCGACAATATATTTCCCAGGGTGCCATCCCAGCCTTACACCTGTTCTTCTTGTATAACAACACCCATGCCCTGACCAAACCAGTTAGGTTGCAGCACCAGTATACCTACAGAAGGACTATATAGCAATATACCATGACTATATGCCTCTGATCCAAAACTATCTCTCCTCCAGCAGCCATATCTAGACTAAATGCAGCTGATAGTAGTATTAATAGGAAGAAGAATAGATGTAGGCCTGAAAAGGACTTTTGTTTTTAGGTTTCAGCAGCAAGGTCTCTAAACTTTTAATCCCTGCCTCCAGGCCTCTAATGCATTAACCCCTCTCTAGAAACACACCGTACACTAAATGCAGAATAAGAGGGATATTCTTAGATAATAAATCGATTTTTTTTTTTTAGGTAGCACTAGCAAGGCCTGTCAATTCTTTCTGGATATTTGTCAAGTCTGCAGTGTTCCCCATGATTGTGTAGCCTACTGAAGCAGACTAAGGGACCATTTTCAATGCTTAGGAAGCCTTTGCAGGTGTTTTATTGTGATTATTCTAATTTTCTAAGATAATGACTTTCGAGGTTTTTTTGGCTGTAAGCCATAATCATCAACATTAACAGAAATAAACACTTGAAATAGATCACTCTGTTTGTAATGACTCTATATAATATATGTGATTCCCTTTTTGTATTTACTAACTTTTTGATGATATTCTAATTTACTGATGCACTTGTATTTGTGTGACATAACTCTCTGGTTTAAGGGCATAAAAATTAAAATTTTGAAAATTGAGACATTTTTACCAAATTTCTGATATTTTCACAAATAAACACAAAAATATTGTACCAAATTGACCATGTATCATGAAGTACAATGTGTCTCAAAAACACAAACTTAGAAGCGTTGCAGAGTTATTACATCATAAAGTGACACTGGTTAGAATTGAAAAATTGGCCTGGTCATGAACGTGAAAACAGGCTGGAGGGTAAAAGGGTTAAAGCAAAGTGTGAAGCAAGGTCAATCATTTTGATCCAGAGGGATTTTTCAAATGTTTCTAGGACAATCAGGAGTTGGAGTTCTCTGACCCAGCTGCTGAGGAAACCTTATAGATTCCAATAAGTAGGTTTATATACTTAATGTGATATACCTTGGTTATGACATTACTAGTCTGTGAAAGAGAATTCAGGCCTAAAACTATTAAAAGCAATTGTAAATAAATAATTAATCTAAGAATATGATATTATGAAGGAAACCTAGCAAAAAAGTGTTGGAAAAAATGTCCATTTGAGATGTACTAACTGATGCAATCAGGAGAGCGGGCTTATTGTTTACTAGAAGGTGGCCCGATTCTAACGTATCGGGTAGTCTAGAATGTGTATGTAGGTTAGCAGACTGAATAATAATATAATTATCAAGTCTTGAATAATGATGGTTCATTTCTTGCTCGTTGGTCTCCCGCTGTGCAGCACGCATCGGCGTGTTTGACAGTGGAAGACCATCGATCTGAATGGGCAGGGAGCCGGCGTACACTGGTAACCATGTTACACAATTGGGTAAGTATGCAAAGCGCTTTGCTTAGTTACCTGATGTGTACCATGGTTACCAGCGTACGCCAGCTCAAGCACACGTGTGCCAGGAGCCGGGGGTAAGGTGGTAACCATGGTACACATTGGGTAACTAACGAAAGCGATTTCCATAGTTACAGGATTGTGTACCATTTGTTACCAGCGTACGTCGGTAAGCTGATAACTATGGTACACATTGGGTAACTATGCAAAGCGACAGTGCTGGTTTATTTTTTGCTTGTTGGTCTCCTGCTGTGCAGCACGCATCGGCGTATTTGACAGTGGGAGACCAACGATCTGAATGGGCAGGGAGCCGGGGTAAGCTAGTAACCATGGTACACATCGGGTAACTATGCAAAGCGGTTTCCATAGTTACCCAATGTGTACCATGGTTACCAGCCTACGCCGGCTCCGGCACACGTGGGCCGGGAGCCGGGGTAAGCTAGTGGTTTCACACATCCAGCTTTTCTCCACTTTGTCGGATCCGGCGCGCTGCCGTAGGCTGGTTTCAGACGTCTGTGTTTTAGGTACGTGTGACATGCGTTTTGTAACACGGATGTCACATGTACCCATGTTTTTCTCTGATGTGCCTAACATGTCTGTGTTTGCACACGGACCATGTGACTTTTCATGACCCCGCACGCACACACGCAGGCATCTCCGGCAGCACGGATGTCACATGGATCGCACACTGATGTGATCTGTGCGACATCAGTGTAAAACATACCAGAGAAAATATGGGTCTTTTTAATGAAAATATTTTCTATATTTACCTCTCTCCAGAGATGCTCTCTCCGGCTCTGCTGCCTCCCGCTCCTTATACTCACTGAATATTCAGTGCCCTGAGGAGTTGGAAGCAGGAACAGCGCTGGGGACTTCAGAGTCAGAGACCACATCGCTGGGTGAGTGTACAGCAGAGTGTGTGTGTATGTGTGTGTGTGTACATGCATGTGCGGTATGTGTGTATGCGCTCGGTATATCCATGTGTGTCTGCTGTGTGTCTGCTGTGTGTGTATATACATGCATGTGTGCTATGTGTGACACGGACGTCTGAAGGCAGCCATACACTATGTACAGGACAGTGGCTGCGCCGCAACTTCCTGGTCACATGACAACATGTGATCGGAGCTTGTCGCACGGCAACTGTAGTGTACACAATGCACGGGAGCGCGCCGACAAAGTGGAGAAAAGGTAAGTATTAGGCCCTGTGTGCACTGGAAAATGGAATTTTCTTAAGAAAATTCTGCAGGGTCTGAAAGATTACTGCACCTGCAGTAAAAAAAACGCAGCAAACCGCACCCAAAAACCACATGCGGTTTGCGGCGGCTTTACCGTGGTATTGTTCGCGGTATTGCCGCGGTTTTACCGCGTGCGGATTGGTACATGTGTTTTAATGCATTCAATGCAATAAACCACATTGAAAAAAAAATAAAAATTCCTTCTGAGATAGAGGGATAGATAGATAGATAGAGAAATAGATAGATAGCTAGATAGATGATAGAGGACAGATTGACACGCTGCATTTCTCCCGGGCGGTAGTGTGTTTATATTACCGGCCGTGGGAAATGACCTGTAATTACCTCTACAGTTTCCCTGCGAGGCTGCATTCATTCAGCGCTGTTGTCAGTCACAGCTGGATGCAGGCATCGGAGGACGTGGATTACATCGGAGCTGTGTGTTTTGGGGGGCTTAATAAACGGGTGAAAGAGGAGCTTTTTGTTTTATTTAAAATAAAGGATTTTTCGGTGTTTGTGTTTATTCACTTTAATTACGGGTTTTAATCATGAAAGCTGTCTCATAGGCGCTGCCATGATTAAAAGCCGGGACTTAAATGGCTGCGATGCGCTGTCATTTAACTCCTTATTACCTGGACTGCCACCGCATCACGGCGTCTGGAAGAGCCGGGGACACTCCGGGACCGCCGCATAATGGATACGACAGTCCCGGAGCAGCTGCGGGCTGATATTCTCGGCTGTGGGAGGGGGGGGGTACATTAACGCTGTCCCTCGCTCTCCCCAGCCTGAGAATACCGGTCCACCACTGTGTGTTTACCGTGGCTGGACGGTAAAAATAAAGCAGAGCCCACGTGTTTTTTTTTCTATATGTCCGTTTGATTTCTGTGTGTTCTATATGTCTGTGTCTGTGTGTGAGTGTGATGTGTGTGTATTCTGTGTCTGTGTGTGATGTGATGTGTGTGTATTGTATATGTCTCTGTGTGTGATCTGTGTGTGATTACTCTCTGCTCCGCTTCCTCTTCTTGTCATAATGACATCACTTCCCTGCAAACCACAGGCAGTGATGAACATTACCGCAGGTAAACCGCAAAATACTGTAGGGAATAACGCAGGAAAACGCAATGAACCGCACAGAATTTGCTGCCTGCGTTATTCCCTGCGGGATTTCACGATTACATTGCAGTCAATGGAGTGAAATCCCGCAGCTACCTGCGGAAAAGAAGTGACATGCAATTGTTTTCGCTGCGGGAATCCCGCAGCAAAACATGCAGCTGTCACAATCCGCATAGTGCGCACAGCATTTTTTTTTTCCATAGGTTTTGCTTTTAATAAAATATTTTCTATATTTACCTCTCTCCAGCGATGCTGTCTCTGGCTCTGCTGCCTCCCGCTCCTTATCACCGCTTATTATACTCACTGAATATTCAGTGCCCTGAGGAGCTGGAAGCAGGAACAGCGCTGGGGACTTCAGTGCCGGGGACTGCATCGCTGGATGAGTGTACAGCAGAGTGTGTGTGTGTGTGTGTGTGTGTGTATATGCATGTGTGGTATGTGTGTATGCGCCGGTGTATCCATGTGTGTCTGCTGTGTGTGTATATACATGCATGAGTGCTATGTGTGACACGGACGTCTGAAAGCAGCCGTACACTGTGTACAGGACAGTGGCTGTGCCGCAACTTCCTGGTCACATGACAACATGTGATCGGAGCTTGTCACGCGGCAACTGTAGTGTAGACAGTGCACGGGAGCGCGCCGACAAAGTGGAGAAAAGGTAACTATTAAAAGCGACAGTGCCGACGTGTGCGGGACCCGGGGTAAGCTAGTTACATCGGGTAACTAAGGAAAGAGGTTTCTATAGTTACCCGATGTGTACTATAGTTACCAGCCTACGCCAGCTCCGGCACACGTGTGCCAGCAGGCGGGGTAAGCTAGTGGCTTTTCTCCACTTAGTCCTGCCGGTGTGGGCTTTCGGGGCTGCAGCAGTCACCTAGGAGTCGGGTGTCTCCATGTGGGTTCGGGGAATGCGTGCGGGGGGCAGGGCCAGGGCGAGCATCCAATGCGTGAGGGGGCGGGGCTTGGCCGAGCGCCCAATACGTGCAGGGGGCCGGAGAGAGAAGCCAATCCATGAAGGGGGTGGGGCCAGGCCGAGCCGAGCCGAGCGGCCAATCCGTGCAGGGGGGCTCGGCACCTGGGAGTCGGGCGTCTCCGTGTGGGTTCGGGGAATGCGTGAGGGGGCGGGGCCTGGCCGAGTGCCCAATACGTGCCGGGGGCCGGGGCGAGAGGCCAATCCGTGCAGGGGCGGGGCCAGGTTGAGCGGCCAATCCGTGGAGGGGGCGGGGCCATGCCGAGCCCAGCGGCCAATCCGCTGGTTGTCACTGTAACGACACAATTTTGGAGCAAGACAGACAGACAGACAGACAGAATAAGGCAATTATATATATTGATTATGATAGATAGATAGATGTTGTTGATACTTTTCCCCCCAAGTGATGAGGATGGTACTTTTATTACTCACTGTCTTACACGTCATTGTATTGTTTATCATGAAAAACACTATGACTGTCCAAGCTTTTGCAAATGCTAATTCATTGTAACTAAAAGTAACATCCTTGCCCAATGTTAGTATTTATATTTCCACATTGAACTGGATATATTCCAACTGACATTTTAAAACCTCTACAATGATAACCACAAGACTAAAATACACAAGGAAGTGCATTCTTTAAGCTTTGGACTTTAACCATGCTTTAAGAATTGAATTGTATAATAATATTCACATACACTTTCATTAATAACAGTTACTGCCCTTCTTAAAAAAAACCAAACAAGTGCACTCTAAAACATAAAATGTTAATGTAAGCATGCATAAGCTTCATGTGAGGTGTAGGCCCAAGTCTCTCACAGAAAATGGCTATGAGTCATCAGTGTTTAGAACCAGTTCTGACGTAAACCAATTTGAAAACTCACAACATACAAGTGAAAAAGTCGAACCTTTTGGTGTTATCATTAGAGATGAGCGAACCGGTCCCGGTTCAGCTCGAGGCCGGTTCGCCGAACGGAGGTCCCGTTCGAGTTCGGCTCGTCGAACGTTCGACGAACCGAACTCGAACCGCATAGGAAACAATGGCAGGCAATCACAAACACAGAAAAACACCTAGAAAACACCCTCAAAGGTGTCCAAAAGGTGACAAACAACTCAAACACATGGGAAAGTGACAAGGACATATACTCATGCGAAAACAAAACAGCTGGACAAGGAAAAAGAGGAGGACACAGAGATATATGAGTATATGCAAGGAAACATCGATTCCAATATTGTGCAACTTGAGCCCTGCTCATTTTAGGCTTCCAATCTGGATAAATTGCCTGAGCTCGCCACGTACGCCTTGGGGATCTTGTCGTGTCCTGCAGCCAGCGTTCTCTCGGAACCTGTCTTCAGTGCTGCTGGGGGTCTGCTGGCAGATAAGCACACGTGTCTGTCCACTGACAATGTGGACATGGCTCTCAGAGGACTTTTCTTCCCCTGGGTCATCCAGGGGACGGGAAAGGCACGTGTATTTTTGAGAGTGCTTCATGCAAAGCATCTTTTTCATCTTGAAAATGGGGGTCAACTGATTCCAGTCAAGTGGGGTGTGTGTGGCCCAATTAGTGGAAACGAGGGAGACTGTGGTTGGAGTCCCCTCGCTGTGTTTCTAAAAGAACCAAGATGAACAAGTCATGGCTCTCAGAGGACTTTTCTTCCCCTGGGTCAGCCAGGGGACGGGAAAGGCACGCGTATTTTTGAGAGTGCTTCATGCAAAGCATCTTTTTCTTTTTCAAAAGGGGGCTCAACCGATGCCAGTCAAGTGGGGTGTGTGTGGCCCAGTTAGTGGCAACGAGGGAGACTGTGGTTGGAGTCCCCTCGCTGTGTTTCTAAAAGAACCAAGATGAACAAGTCATGGCTCTCAGAGGACTTTTCTTCCCCTGGGTCAGCCAGGGGACGGGAAAGGCACGCGTATTTTTGAGAGTGCTTCATGCAAAGCATCTTTTTCTTTTTCAAAAGGGGGCTCAACCGATGCCAGTCAAGTGGGGTGTGTGTGGCCCAGTTAGTGGCAACGAGGGAGACTGTGGTTGGAGTCCCCTCGCTGTGTTTCTAAAAGAACCAAGATGAATAAGTCATGGCTCTCAGAGGACTTTTCTTCCCCTGGGTCAGCCAGGGGACGGGAAAGGCACGCGTATTTTTGAGAGTGCTTCATGCCAAGCATCTTTTTCTTTTTCAAAAGGGGGGGTCAACCGATGCCAGTCAAGTGGGGTGTGTGTGGCCCAGTTAGTGGCAACGAGGGAGACTGTGGTTGGAGTCCCCTCGCTGTGTTTCTAAAAGAACCAAGATGAACAAGTCATGGCTCTCAGAGGACTTTTCTTCCCCTGGGTCAGCCAGGGGACGGGAAAGGCACGCGTATTTTTGAGAGTGCTTCATGCAAAGCATCTTTTTCTTTTTCAAAAGGGGGCTCAACCGATGCCAGTCAAGTGGGGTGTGTGTGGCCCAGTTAGTGGCAACGAGGGAGACTGTGGTTGGAGTCCCCTCGCTGTGTTTCTAAAAGAACCAAGATGAACAAGTCATGGCTCTCAGAGGACTTTTCTTCCCCTGGGTCATCCAGGGGACGGGAAAGGCACGCGTATTTTTGAGAGTGCTTCATGCAAAGCATCTTTTTCATCTTGAAAATGGGGGTCAACTGATTCCAGTCAAGTGGGGTGTGTGTGGCCCAATTAGTGGAAACGAGGGAGACTGTGGTTGGAGTCCCCTCGCTGTGTTTCTAAAAGAACCAAGATGAACAAGTCATGGCTCTCAGAGGACTTTTCTTCCCCTGGGTCAGCCAGGGGACGGGAAAGGCACGCGTATTTTTGAGAGTGCTTCATGCAAAGCATCTTTTTCTTTTTCAAAAGTGGGCTCAACCGATGCCAGTCAAGTGGGGTGTGTGTGGCCCAGTTAGTGGCAACGAGGGAGACTGTGGTTGGAGTCCCCTCGCTGTGTTTCTAAAAGAACCAAGATGAACAAGTCATGGCTCTCAGAGGACTTTTCTTCCCCTGGGTCAGCCAGGGGACGGGAAAGGCACGCGTATTTTTGAGAGTGCTTCATGCAAAGCATCTTTTTCTTTTTCAAAAGGGGGCTCAACCGATGCCAGTCAAGTGAGGTGTGTGTGGCCCAGTTAGTGGCAACGAGGGAGACTGTGGTTGGAGTCCCCTTGCTGTGTTTCTAAAAGAACCAAGATGAACAAGTCATGGTTCTCAGAGGACTTTTCTTCCCCTGGGTCAGCCAGGGGACGGGAAAGGCACGCGTATTTTTGAGAGTGCTTCATGCCAAGCATCTTTTTCTTTTTCAAAAGGGGGGGTCAACCGATGCCAGTCAAGTGGGGTGTGTGTGGCCCAGTTAGTGGCAACGAGGGAGACTGTGGTTGGAGTCCCCTCGCTGTGTTTCTAAAAGAACCAAGATGAACAAGTCATGGCTCTCAGAGGACTTTTCTTCCCCTGGGTCAGCCAGGGGACGGGAAAGGCACGCGTATTTTTGAGAGTGCTTCATGCCAAGCATCTTTTTCTTTTTCAAAAGGGGGGTCAACCGATGCCAGTCAAGTGGGGTGTGTGTGGCCCAGTTAGTGGCAACGAGGGAGACTGTGGTTGGAGTCCCCTCGCTGTGTTTCTAAAAGAACCAAGATGAACAAGTCATGGCTCTCAGAGGACTTTTCTTCCCCTGGGTCAGCCAGGGGACGGGAAAGGCACGCGTATTTTTGAGAGTGCTTCATGCAAAGCATCTTTTTCTTTTTCAAAAGGGGGCTCAACCGATGCCAGTCAAGTGGGGTGTGTGTGACCCAGTTAGTGGCAACGAGGGAGACTGTGGTTGGAGTCCCCTCGCTGTGTTTCTAAAAGAACCAAGATGAACAAGTCATGGCTCTCAGAGGACTTTTCTTCCCTTGGGTCAGCCAGGGGACGGGAAAGGCACGCGTATTTTTGAGAGTGCTTCATGCAAAGCATCTTTTTCTTTTTCAAAAGGGGGCTCAACCGATGCCAGTCAAGTGGGGTGTGTGTGGCCCAGTTAGTGGCAACGAGGGAGACTGTGGTTGGAGTCCCCTCGCTGTGTTTCTAAAAGAACCAAGATGAACAAGTCATGGCTCTCAGAGGACTTTTCTTCCCCTGGGTCAGCCAGGGGACGGCAAAGGCATGCGTATTTTTGAGAGTGCTTCATGCAAAGCATCTTTTTCATCTTGAAAATGGGGGTCAACTGATGCCAGTCAAGTGGGGTGTGTGTGGCCCAATTAGTGGAAACGAGGGAGACTGTGGTTGGAGTCCCCTCGCTGTGTTTCTAAAAGAACCAAGATGAACAAGTCATGGCTCTCAGAGGACTTTTCTTCCCCTGGGTCAGCCAGGGGACGGGAAAGGCACGCGTATTTTTGAGAGTGCTTCATGCAAAGCATCTTTTTCTTTTTCAAAAGGGGGCTCAACCGATGCCAGTCAAGTGGGGTGTGTGTGGCCCAGTTAGTGGCAACGAGGGAGACTGTGGTTGGAGTCCCCTCGCTGTGTTTCTAAAAGAACCAAGATGAACAAGTCATGGCTCTCAGAGGACTTTTCTTCCCCTGGGTCAGCCAGGGGACGGGAAAGGCACGCGTATTTTTGAGAGTGCTTCATGCCAAGCATCTTTTTCTTTTTCAAAAGGGGGGGTCAACCGATGCCAGTCAAGTGGGGTGTGTGTGGCCCAGTTAGTGGCAACGAGGGAGACTGTGGTTGGAGTCCCCTCGCTGTGTTTCTAAAAGAACCAAGATGAACAAGTCATGGCTCTCAGAGGACTTTTCTTCCCCTGGGTCAGCCAGGGGACGGGAAAGGCACGCGTATTTTTGAGAGTGCTTCATGCAAAGCATCTTTTTCTTTTTCAAAAGGGGGCTCAACCGATGCCAGTCAAGTGGGGTGTGTGTGGCCCAGTTAGTGGCAACGAGGGAGACTGTGGTTGGAGTCCCCTCGCTGTGTTTCTAAAAGAACCAAGATGAACAAGTCATGGCTCTCAGAGGACTTTTCTTCCCCTGGGTCAGCCAGGGGACGGGAAAGGCACGCGTATTTTTGAGAGTGCTTCATGCCAAGCATCTTTTTCTTTTTCAAAAGGGGGGGTCAACCGATGCCAGTCAAGTGGGGTGTGTGTGGCCCAGTTAGTGGCAACGAGGGAGACTGTGGTTGGAGTCCCCTCGCTGTGTTTCTAAAAGAACCAAGATGAACAAGTCATGGCTCTCAGAGGACTTTTCTTCCCCTGGGTCAGCCAGGGGACGGGAAAGGCACGCGTATTTTTGAGAGTGCTTCATGCAAAGCATCTTTTTCTTTTTCAAAAGGGGGGGTCAACCGATGCCAGTCAAGTGGGGTGTGTGTGGCCCAGTTAGTGGCAACGAGGGAGACTGTGGTTGGAGTCCCCTCGCTGTGTTTCTAAAAGAACCAAGATGAACAAGTCATGGCTCTCAGAGGACTTTTCTTCCCCTGGGTCAGCCAGGGGACGGGAAAGGCACGCGTATTTTTGAGAGTGCTTCATGCAAAGCATCTTTTTCTTTTTCAAAAGGGGGCTCAACCGATGCCAGTCAAGTGGGGTGTGTGTGGCCCAGTTAGTGGCAACGAGGGAGACTGTGGTTGGAGTCCCCTCGCTGTGTTTCTAAAAGAACCAAGATGAACAAGTCATGGCTCTCAGAGGACTTTTCTTCCCCTGGGTCAGCCAGGGGACGGGAAAGGCACGCGTATTTTTGAGAGTGCTTCATGCAAAGCATCTTTTTCATCTTGAAAATGGGGGTCAACTGATTCCAGTCAAGTGGGGTGTGCGTGGCCCAATTAGTGGAAACGAGGGAGACTGTGGTTGGAGTCCCCTCGCTGTGTTTCTAAAAGAACCAAGATGAACAAGTCATGGCTCTCAGAGGACTTTTCTTCCCCTGGGTCAGCCAGGGGACGGGAAAGGCACGCGTATTTTTGAGAGTGCTTCATGCCAAGCATCTTTTTCTTTTTCAAAAGGGGGGGTCAACCGATGCCAGTCAAGTGGGGTGTGTGTGGCCCAGTTAGTGGCAACGAGGGAGACTGTGGTTGGAGTCCCCTCGCTGTGTTTCTAAAAGAACCAAGATGAACAAGTCATGGCTCTCAGAGGACTTTTCTTCCCCTGGGTCAGCCAGGGGACGGGAAAGGCACGCGTATTTTTGAGAGTGCTTCATGCCAAGCATCTTTTTCTTTTTCAAAAGGGGGGTCAACCGATGCCAGTCAAGTGGGGTGTGTGTGGCCCAGTTAGTGGCAACGAGGGAGACTGTGGTTGGAGTCCCCTCGCTGTGTTTCTAAAAGAACCAAGATGAACAAGTCATGGCTCTCAGAGGACTTTTCTTCCCCTGGGTCAGCCAGGGGACGGGAAAGGCACGCGTATTTTTGAGAGTGCTTCATGCAAAGCATCTTTTTCTTTTTCAAAAGGGGGCTCAACCGATGCCAGTCAAGTGGGGTGTGTGTGACCCAGTTAGTGGCAACGAGGGAGACTGTGGTTGGAGTCCCCTCGCTGTGTTTCTAAAAGAACCAAGATGAACAAGTCATGGCTCTCAGAGGACTTTTCTTCCCTTGGGTCAGCCAGGGGACGGGAAAGGCACGCGTATTTTTGAGAGTGCTTCATGCAAAGCATCTTTTTCTTTTTCAAAAGGGGGCTCAACCGATGCCAGTCAAGTGGGGTGTGTGTGGCCCAGTTAGTGGCAACGAGGGAGACTGTGGTTGGAGTCCCCTCGCTGTGTTTCTAAAAGAACCAAGATGAACAAGTCATGGCTCTCAGAGGACTTTTCTTCCCCTGGGTCAGCCAGGGGACGGCAAAGGCATGCGTATTTTTGAGAGTGCTTCATGCAAAGCATCTTTTTCATCTTGAAAATGGGGGTCAACTGATGCCAGTCAAGTGGGGTGTGTGTGGCCCAATTAGTGGAAACGAGGGAGACTGTGGTTGGAGTCCCCTCGCTGTGTTTCTAAAAGAACCAAGATGAACAAGTCATGGCTCTCAGAGGACTTTTCTTCCCCTGGGTCAGCCAGGGGACGGGAAAGGCACGCGTATTTTTGAGAGTGCTTCATGCAAAGCATCTTTTTCTTTTTCAAAAGGGGGCTCAACCGATGCCAGTCAAGTGGGGTGTGTGTGGCCCAGTTAGTGGCAACGAGGGAGACTGTGGTTGGAGTCCCCTCGCTGTGTTTCTAAAAGAACCAAGATGAACAAGTCATGGCTCTCAGAGGACTTTTCTTCCCCTGGGTCAGCCAGGGGACGGGAAAGGCACGCGTATTTTTGAGAGTGCTTCATGCCAAGCATCTTTTTCTTTTTCAAAAGGGGGGGTCAACCGATGCCAGTCAAGTGGGGTGTGTGTGGCCCAGTTAGTGGCAACGAGGGAGACTGTGGTTGGAGTCCCCTCGCTGTGTTTCTAAAAGAACCAAGATGAACAAGTCATGGCTCTCAGAGGACTTTTCTTCCCCTGGGTCAGCCAGGGGACGGGAAAGGCACGCGTATTTTTGAGAGTGCTTCATGCAAAGCATCTTTTTCTTTTTCAAAAGGGGGGGTCAACCGATGCCAGTCAAGTGGGGTGTGTGTGGCCCAGTTAGTGGCAACGAGGGAGACTGTGGTTGGAGTCCCCTCGCTGTGTTTCTAAAAGAACCAAGATGAACAAGTCATGGCTCTCAGAGGACTTTTCTTCCCCTGGGTCAGCCAGGGGACGGGAAAGGCACGCGTATTTTTGAGAGTGCTTCATGCAAAGCATCTTTTTCTTTTTCAAAAGGGGGCTCAACCGATGCCAGTCAAGTGGGGTGTGTGTGGCCCAGTTAGTGGCAACGAGGGAGACTGTGGTTGGAGTCCCCTCGCTGTGTTTCTAAAAGAACCAAGATGAACAAGTCATGGCTCTCAGAGGACTTTTCTTCCCCTGGGTCAGCCAGGGGACAGGAAAGGCACGCGTATTTTTGAGAGTGCTTCATGCAAAGCATCTTTTTCATCTTGAAAATGGGGGTCAACTGATTCCAGTCAAGTGGGGTGTGCGTGGCCCAATTAGTGGAAACGAGGGAGACTGTGGTTGGAGTCCCCTCGCTGTGTTTCTAAAAGAACCAAGATGAACAAGTCATGGCTCTCAGAGGACTTTTCTTCCCCTGGGTCAGCCAGGGGACGGGAAAGGCACGCGTATTTTTGAGAGTGCTTCATGCCAAGCATCTTTTTCTTTTTCAAAAGGGGGGGTCAACCGATGCCAGTCAAGTGGGGTGTGTGTGGCCCAGTTAGTGGCAACGAGGGAGACTGTGGTTGGAGTCCCCTCGCTGTGTTTCTAAAAGAACCAAGATGAACAAGTCATGGCTCTCAGAGGACTTTTCTTCCCCTGGGTCAGCCAGGGGACGGGAAAGGCACGCGTATTTTTGAGAGTGCTTCATGCAAAGCATCTTTTTCTTTTTCAAAAGGGGGCTCAACCGATGCCAGTCAAGTGGGGTGTGTGTGGCCCAGTTAGTGGCAACGAGGGAGACTGTGGTTGGAGTCCCCTCGCTGTGTTTCTAAAAGAACCAAGATGAACAAGTCATGGCTCTCAGAGGACTTTTCTTCCCCTGGGTCAGCCAGGAGACGGGAAATGCACGCGTATTTTTGAGAGTGCTTCATGCAAAGCATCTTTTTCTTTTTCAAAAGGGGGCTCAACCGATGCCAGTCAAGTGGGGTGTGTGTGGCCCAGTTAGTGGCAACGAGGGAGACTGTGGTTGGAGTCCCCTCGCTGTGTTTCTAAAAGAACCAAGATGAATAAGTCATGGCTCTCAGAGGACTTTTCTTCCCCTGGGTCAGCCAGGGGACGGGAAAGGCACGCGTATTTTTGAGAGTGCTTCATGCCAAGCATCTTTTTCTTTTTCAAAAGGGGGGGTCAACCGATGCCAGTCAAGTGGGGTGTGTGTGGCCCAGTTAGTGGCAACGAGGGAGACTGTGGTTGGAGTCCCCTCGCTGTGTTTCTAAAAGAACCAAGATGAACAAGTCATGGCTCTCAGAGGACTTTTCTTCCCCTGGGTCAGCCAGGGGACGGGAAAGGCACGCGTATTTTTGAGAGTGCTTCATGCAAAGCATCTTTTTCTTTTTCAAAAGGGGGCTCAACCGATGCCAGTCAAGTGGGGTGTGTGTGGCCCAGTTAGTGGCAACGAGGGAGACTGTGGTTGGAGTCCCCTCGCTGTGTTTCTAAAAGAACCAAGATGAACAAGTCATGGCTCTCAGAGGACTTTTCTTCCCCTGGGTCAGCCAGGGGACGGGAAAGGCACGCGTATTTTTGAGAGTGCTTCATGCCAAGCATCTTTTTCTTTTTCAAAAGGGGGGGTCAACCGATGCCAGTCAAGTGGGGTGTGTGTGGCCCAGTTAGTGGCAACGAGGGAGACTGTGGTTGGAGTCCCCTCGCTGTGTTTCTAAAAGAACCAAGATGAACAAGTCATGGCTCTCAGAGGACTTTTCTTCCCCTGGGTCAGCCAGGGGACGGGAAAGGCACGCGTATTTTTGAGAGTGCTTCATGCAAAGCATCTTTTTCTTTTTCAAAAGGGGGGGGTCAACCGATGCCAGTCAAGTGGGGTGTGTGTGGCCCAGTTAGTGGCAACGAGGGAGACTGTGGTTGGAGTCCCCTCGCTGTGTTTCTAAAAGAACCAAGATGAACAAGTCATGGCTCTCAGAGGACTTTTCTTCCCCTGGGTCAGCCAGGGGACGGGAAAGGCACGCGTATTTTTGAGAGTGCTTCATGCAAAGCATCTTTTTCTTTTTCAAAAGGGGGCTCAACCGATGTCAGTCAAGTGGGGTGTGTGTGGCCCAGTTAGTGGCAACGAGGGAGACTGTGGTTGGAGTCCCCTCGCTGTGTTTTACATGCTTTTAGAAGGGCATGACATGGCTTGGAGGTTGACTTTCAGCATCTGCAAACTGTTGGCTACCAAAATGCTGCCTTTCCAACACCTGTGGTTATAGACAATGAGGAACATACTGATGAAGATGAGACGCAGATACCCGATTGGGATGACAACTTAAATATTCGGTCAGGGCAAGAAGAGGCTCATTCTGAGGGGTAGGGGAGTGCAAACACAACAATTGATGATGAAGTTTTAGATCCCACCTACTGTCAACCCACAGTCAGACACTCGAGGAGGTCAACAGAGGCGGTGGAGGAGGATGCAACCGACGACGAAGTTACCTTGCGCCTTCCTGGACAGAGTCGGAGCACTGGTAGCACGTCTACAACTGCATCCTCAGCCACCACTCTGCCTCTGAGCATTATTCGGGGTGGATCAACAGGTCGCATGGCCTCTAAGCCTTGCCTAGCCTGGTCCTTTTTTGACATAGAAAAAGATCGCCCAAATTATGTGATCTGTAAAATTTGTCATGGTTCTCTTAGTAGAGGTCAAAACCTCAGCAGTTTTACAACTTCTTCCATGAATCGTCACATGAATAAATATCATATGGCCCGGTGGGAAGCTCACCGTGCTGCAATGCGGCCTAGCGGAGCGAACCATCCACCGCCTGCCCCTTCCAGTGCATCCGCGCGCTCGTCATCTTCTAGGACTGTGGGGACAGCTGTCACACCTGTTTTTCCACCCACAACTTCCACCACTGTAACCGCAACAGGCAGTTTGCTTGGTAGGTCGTCAGTTGGTTTGGAAGGGGAAACAAGTGACTGTGTACAGCTCTCTCAGACATCGATAGCACCAACGTTGGATGAAGGCAACATCATGTCTCCGCCTGCACTTTCCTCACAAACCTGCATTTTTCCAGGGACACCCTACTCAACACCGTCTACACACAGCAGCCAGATCTCTGTCCCTCAGATGTGGTCAAATAAAAGGCCACTTCCTGCGACCCATGACAAAGCTAAGAGGTTGACTCTATCCCTCTGTAAGCTGTTGGCTACCGAAATGCTGCCTTTCCGCCTAGTGGACACACAGGATTTTAGAGACCTTATGTCTGTCGCTGTGATCCAGTACAAGATGCCCAATCACCACTGCTTCTCCAAGAACAGCATGCCCGCGCTACACCAGCATGTCGCACACAACATCACCACTTCCTTGAGAAACTCTGTGTGCGACAGGGTGCATTGCAACACAGATACTTGGACCAGTAAGCATAGACAGGGTCATTACATGTCACTGACTGGGCACTGGCAAACTATGGTGAGAGATGGAGAAGGGTCTGCTGTCCAAGTCTTGCCGTCCCCACGAGTTGTTTCAATCCTTCTTCTGTATGTAGAAGTTAATACACTGGTTCTGCCTCTTCAACCTCGTGTGGGTCCTCCACCTTGGCGCAAACCCTGTGTGGTCAGGCCACCCTTCCTTGTAACTGCGCACAAGGACTACCACACACCTCCTTACTATGCTGGCAGCAGAGCTCAATGCCATCAGGCGGTCAAAGTTTTACTTTGAAATGTATGGGAAATGTGAGTCACACCGCTGAGAAGTTGTGGACGGTTAGCTCTGGATACCGAGTTTCATCAATGGTTGTCTCCACTCAACCAGCAGCCAGGGAAGGCCGGGTGCGACAATGATGCAAACATGGGTGCGGCCCTTCGCTGTGACAATGTGACACACATGGCTTGTGTGGTTCACGTGTTGAACCTGGTTGTCCAGCAATTTTTAAAGCACTATCCTGGCCCACATGGCCTTCTGCAGAGAGCACGGTGTAATGCCTTCCTTGATCCACACACTCAGATGGGCTGTTAATGATAGGCTAGAGGGAAGCCACTCACCAAGCAGGACCCCTAGAACCCTGAAACCCTTTAACCCCTATACAGGGATTAGGAATTGCACAGGGCCCAAGGTGATTAATACCTGTGGAAGGCTGCAGTTCCAGAGAATAGTAGTCAGGCAGGGTCAAAACATTAATTGAGGAACAGGAACAGAATGGGACGGCCAGGACTTAATCAGAAAACAAGCAGAGGTGAAATGCGGATCGGCCAACAAGGTACATAAACAGCAAGCAGTTAAAGTAGTCAGGTAACAAGCACACAAAATCATAAAACTGAACTGGGGGTAAAAGTAACCAGAGGTCATAGCTATGTCTGGCAGTGGTCTGCAGACAGGATGGGCATAAAAAAGGGTGTGGTGTCTTCCCATTGGTTGTAGCTGAATGATGGTATTTCATCTGTGAGATACCCACCAGCTACATTCAGCCAGAGATTCTGCATCTGTCAAGGTAATGCAGCCCAGTGGGTGAGCATAACCTGCGTCCACCTGCGCCGCTGGCATCGACTCCTCTCCCATCATCAGCACTATTCATGAAAGGAACACGTTGTCACCTGGCGACCGGAGTACAAATTGACGGAGCGGACTCCGTTGGTGACTTAACAGCCGTGTGCGGCAATGATGCAAACCTGGCTGCGGGCCATCGTCAGGGCAATGTGACACACGTGCCTTGTATGGCTCACGTGTTGAACCGAATTCTCCAGCAATTTTTAAAACACCATCCCGGCCTACATGGCCTTGTGCAGCGGGCACGCTCGCTATGTGCTCACTTCCATCGTGCGCACACAGCAGCTCAACAACTTTCATCACTCCGGAAGTCTTAGGGTCTGGCAGTTAAACGCCGGAAATGCGATGTTCCGACACGCAGGAATTGGAATCTGCACATGTTGCAGCGTGTGTGGCAGCACCGCAGAGCCCTGCTGAAATACGGTATGACATATAGCCTGGGATAACTTGATCAAGAGGTGGTGCAGATCACGCTGCTGGAGTGGTGTCAGATCAAGGACCTATGCACCCTGCTACACAGTTTACAAATGTCGACGAAGATGTTTAGCACTGGCAATGTAATTCTCAGCGTGACAATTCTGGTCATCTACATGATGGAGCACACTGTAATTATTATTCGGAGTCAGGTGTTGGGACAAGAGGAAGGGGAGGAAGTACAGGAGGAGTCATATGCGGAAGGGATAACAAGATCTACGAGGTCCAGATGGTCAGCGGCACCTATGCGGCATTCATGGTGAGGGAGAGGGATTAACAAGGGCGCATAGTATCAGCAAAAAGTGTTGATGAAAGTGCAGGAGCCCATGAAGAAATGGAGGACGAACTGGCGATGGGCATGGAAGACTCAGCAGATGAGTGAGAGCTTGCTCACATTTCGGTTGTGCGAGGTTGTGGGGAGAGGGCAGAGGAAGGAGGCACGATTCTCACCTCTCTGCCACCAACACACCAAGGACTTGGTCCTCCTGGATGCACAAGACACATGAGCGCCTTCTTGCTGCACTACCTACATGACCCTCGGATTGTACGAATTCGAAGTAATCCTGAATACTGGGTTGCCACACTGTTAGATCCCCGGTACAAGACAAAATTTGGCGAAATAATTCCTGCCATAGAAATGGACGCACGTATACAGGAGTATCTGCAGAATGTGGTACGCAATCTTAGATCTACTTTTCCACTAAACACCAGTGCTGCACAGAGTGAATCTCAACGCTTTGTCATGGATAGGAGGAAATGGTCTTTTACTTGTCCACATCGGAGGGACCGAGGGATGGCTGCTGTGCTGAGATGGCGTTGAGTACGGTGTCCCTGCAGAGTTGCACTTTTGGTCATATACCAAAATGAGTTGAAAAAGGACAGATGCTGGTGGAAAGGGGAACAGGTGTGTTGGAAAGGGGAAAAAAGTTTTGGTCCGTGGATTTGGTGGTTAAGCAACAGTAACATTTGCTGAAGAAACACCATCTGTTACAGTGGGACTGGCAGATTTGGATAAAGTGGTATATACTATGTTACCGCTATATAACGAAAATTAATAAGAAAAGAAAGAGAAAGGTATATATCCCCATCAGCAGTCAGTGTCCACCGTGCTCCCAGTTGCAAAAAGGAGAGGTTGGCAACTGGAAGGTTTGGTGGAGGATACAGATCTGTGTGGCTATGAAACTAATAGTAGCCTGAACCGAGTTAGACGCCATTCGGATCTGGAGACTGGGAGCCCTGTTAGCGTCACAGGGTCCACATGCCCACCCAGCCCAGGAACTCCCTGTTAACAACACAGGGGCCATTGAGTACGCTGACCGTGTGCGTAGGGGCACACCTGTGGACAGCAGGCGCATCAGCAGCAGCAGGCCTGTTAATGCCACTGGGCTGCACAAGCAGGACTGGTAGGACAGGAGCTGGTCTTAACCGTTCTGCGTTACCAACTGTGGTGGTGGCCTGCATCGACACCCTATCCCTGCCTACCTCTGGCCTAAAGCCGCAATGGGTTCAACACATGGAGGTGTGCTCTTTCGTAGCATAATAGAAGACTGCGCACCTCCTTGTTGGCTACAGCCCCTTTTATAACCTGGGTCCGCCCCAAACCAGGGTGAACCACAATGCACCTCCTGGAGACAAAAGCAGAGTGACACGTCATGAGTGACATAACTAGCGTCCTATTTGGAACCGCAACTTCAATGATGACCTCATGGCTGCCATGACCCAAACACCTCACCAGTCATCGTCTGACCATCAATAATGCGGTGACAAGTCATAGGGGTGGGCCTCTGCAAGCCATTTGGGAGGACACCTGATGCCCTGTGGTCTATATGGGACCCCCACATCAGGGGCAGGGCCAAAGAGTTCATTACCGGACCTAGTCTCTGATGCAGTAAGTGCCTGAGCATGCTCAGTAGCATGAAATACAGTCTCTGAAAAAAGACTATCAGCTTTAGCATGGTGTCTAGGCACAAAACAGGAGTTAGACCCGGCACAGAATGCAAGCACCTGTGCAAAGAGGCTTTTCACACTTAGTGTGGGAGCATGCGCTGTATCCCGAAATGAAGACTTAGCGTCAGGAATAACACAGTCAGGCTGAGCATACTCACTAGGCGAAACACTGTAATTAGGCTGCAGCTGGGGTAAATCGGCACACGCATACGCACTAGCTGCCTCTCCACACTTAGACGTGGAGGGGAAATTGCTCTTGGAGATGCTGTCTATGAACAGAAGGAAAAGCTAAAGGAAGCCTGACTTTCTATCCCTCCGAATTATGAAATGCATCAATGAATTCCATGAGTTTGCTATAACATTAGCGTAGCAAAATGTGCATGAGGGTGTCATGTAGAGGTGCTATAAATAGCTTGTCACCAGTGGGGCACTAATGGAATACAACAGCCAGTTCTATGATGCCACTAAATGGCAGTATTTTGTGCTATAATTATAGCTTATTAAAAACAGAGCAGGAGGGTGTCATGCAGAGGTGCTAGAAATAGCTTGGCACCAGTGGGGCACTAATGGAATACAACAGCCAGTTCTATGATGCCACTAAATGGCAGTATTTTGTGCTATAATTATAGCTTATTAAAAACAGAGCAGGAGGGTGTCATGCAGAGGTGCTAGAAATAGCTTGGCACCAGTGGGGCACTAATGGAATACAACAGCCAGTTCTATGATGCCACTAAATGGCAGTATTTTGTGCTATAATTATAGCTTATTAAAAACAGAGCAGGAGGGTGTCATGCAGAGGTGCTAGAAATAGCTTGGCACCAGTGGGGCACTAATGGAATACAACAGCCAGTTCTATGATGCCACTAAATGGCAGTATTTTGTGCTATAATTATAGCCTATTAAAAACAGAGCAGGAGGGTGTCATGCAGAGGTGCTAGAAATAGCTTGGCACCAGTGGGGCACTAATGGAATACAACAGCCAGTTCTATGATGCCACTAAATGGCAGTATTTTGTGCTATATTTATAGCTTATTAAAAACAGAGCAGGAGGGTGTCATGCAGAGGTGCTGCACATAGATTTGCAGTAGTGTGACTACACAAAAGTCCAATAGCCACGTTTAGGATGCCACTAGGTACACTGACTGTTTGCTAGTATAATGGCTTAGTTTAAAAAAGTTGGAGTGTGCAATGCAGGCAGACGTGCTGCAAATATCTTTACAATAGTGTGAATAGACAAAAGTCCAATAGACACGTTTAGGATGCCACTAGGTACACTGACTGTTTGCTAGTATAATGGCTTAGTTAAAAAAAGTTGGAGTGTGCAATGCAGGCAGACGTGCTGCAAATATCTTTACAATAGTGTGAATAGACAAAAGTCCAATAGACACGTTTAGGATGCCACTAGGTACACTGAGTGTTTGCTAGTATAATGGCTTAGTTAAAAAAAGTTGGAGTGTGCAATGCAGGCAGACGTGCTGCAAATATCTTTACAATAGTGTGAATAGACAAAAGTCCAATAGACACGTTTAGGATGCCACTAGGTACACTGACTGTTTGCTAGTATAATGGCTTAGTTAAAAAAAGTTGGAGTGTGCAATGCAGGCAGACGTGCTGCAAATATCTTTACAATAGTGTGAATAGACAAAAGTCCAATAGCCACGTTTAGGATGCCACTAGGTACACTGACTGTTTGCTAGTATAATGGCTTAGTTTAAAAAAGTTGGAGTGTGCAATGCAGGCAGACGTGCTGCAAATATCTTTACAATAGTGTGAATAGACAAAAGTCCAATAGACACGTTTAGGATGCCACTAGGTACACTGAGTGTTTGCTAGTATAATGGCTTAGTTAAAAAAAGTTGGAGTGTGCAATGCAGGCAGACGTGCTGCAAATATCTTTACAATAGTGTGAATAGACAAAAGTCCAATAGCCACGTTTAGGATGCCACTAGGTACACTGACTGTTTGCTAGTATAATGGCTTAGTTAAAAAAGTTGGAGTGTGCAATGCAGGCAGACGTGCTGCAAATATCTTTACAATAGTGTGAATAGACAAAAGTCCAATAGCCACGTTTAGGATGCCACTAGGTACACTAACTGTTTGCTAGTATAATGGCTTAGTTATAATGAGTTGGAGTGTGCAATGCAGGCAGAGGTGCTGCAAATATCTTTCCACTAGTTTGAGTAGACAAAAGTCCAATAGCCACGTTTAGGATGCCACTAGGTACACTGACTGTTTGCTAGTATAATGGCTTAGTTTAAAAAAGTTGGAGTGTGCAATGCAGGCAGACGTGCTGCAAATATCTTTACAATAGTGTGAATAGACAAAAGTACAATAGCCACATTTAGGATGCCACTAGGTACACTGACTGTTTGCTAGTATAATGGCTTAGTTAAAAAAAGTTGGAGTGTGCAATGCAGGCAGACATGCTGCAAATATCTTTACAATAGTGTGAATAGACAAAAGTCCAATAGCCACATTTAGGATGCCACTAGGTACACTAACTGTTTGCTAGTATAATGGCTTAGTTATAATGAGTTGGAGTGTGCAATGCAGGCAGAGGTGCTGCAAATATCTTTCCACTAGTTTGAGTAGACAAAAGTCCAATAGCCACGTTTAGGATGCCACTAGGTACACTGACTGTTTGCTAGTATAATGGCTTAGTTTAAAAAAGTTGGAGTGTGCAATGCAGGCAGACGTGCTGCAAATATCTTTACAATAGTGTGAATAGACAAAAGTCCAATAGCCACGTTTAGGATGCCACTAGGTACACTGACTGTTTGCTAGTATAATGGCTTAGTTTAAAAAAGTTGGAGTGTGCAATGCAGGCAGACATGCTGCAAATATCTTTCCACTAGTTTGAGTAGACAAAAGTACAATAGCCACGTTTAGGATGCCACTAGGTACACTGACTGTTTGCTAGTATAATGGCTTAGTTTAAAAAAGTTGGAGTGTGCAATGCAGGCAGACGTGCTGCAAATATCTTTACAATAGTGTGAATAGACAAAAGTCCAATAGCCACGTTTAGGATGCCACTAGGTACACTAACTGTTTGCTAGTATAATGGCTTAGTTATAATGAGTTGGAGTGTGCAATGCAGGCAGAGGTGCTGCAAATATCTTTCCACTAGTTTGAGTAGACAAAAGTCCAATAGCCACGTTTAGGATGCCACTAGGTACACTGACTGTTTGCTAGTATAATGGCTTAGTTTAAAAAAGTTGGAGTGTGCAATGCAGGCAGACGTGCTGCAAATATCTTTACAATAGTGTGAATAGACAAAAGTCCAATAGCCACGTTTAGGATGCCACTAGGTACACTGACTGTTTGCTAGTATAATGGCTTAGTTAAAAAAAGTTGGAGTGTGCAATGCAGGCAGACGTGCTGCAAATATCTTTACAATAGTGTGAATAGACAAAAGTCCAATAGACACGTTTAGGATGCCACTAGGTACACTGAGTGTTTGCTAGTATAATGACTTAGTTAAAAAAAGTTGGAGTGTGCAATGCAGGCAGACGTGCTGCAACTATCTTTACAATAGTGTGAATAGACAAAAGTCCAATAGCCACGTTTAGGATGCCACTAGGTACACTGACTGTTTGCTAGTATAATGGCTTAGTTTAAAAAAGTTGGAGTGTGCAATGCAGGCAGACATGCTGCAAATATCTTTCCACTAGTTTGAGTAGACAAAAGTACAATAGCCACGTTTAGGATGCCACTAGGTACACTGACTGTTTGCTAGTATAATGGCTTAGTTTAAAAAAGTTGGAGTGTGCAATGCAGGCAGACGTGCTGCAAATATCTTTACAATAGTGTGAATAGACAAAAGTCCAATAGCCACGTTTAGGATGCCACTAGGTACACTAACTGTTTGCTAGTATAATGGCTTAGTTATAATGAGTTGGAGTGTGCAATGCAGGCAGAGGTGCTGCAAATATCTTTACAATAGTGTGAATAGACAAAAGTCCAATAGCCACGTTTAGGATGCCACTAGGTACACTGAGTGTTTGCTAGTATAATGGCTTAGTAACAATGAGTTGGAGTGTGCAATGCAGGCAGACGTGCTGCAAATATCTTTACAATAGTGTGAATAGACAAAAGTCCAATAGCCACGTTTAGGATGCCACTAGGTACACTGAGTGTTTGCTAGTATAATGGCTTAGTAACAATGAGTTGGAGTGTGCAATGCAGGCAGACGTGCTGCAAATATCTTTACAATAGTGTGAATAGACAAAAGTCCAATAGCCACGTTTAGGATGCCACTAGGTACACTGACTGTTTGCTAGTATAATGGCTTAGTTAAAAAGAGTTGGAGTGTGCAATGCAGGCAGACATGCTCTGCAAATGTCTTTGCACTAGTGGGACTATAGCAAAGTCCAATAGCCACGTTTAGGATGCCACTAGGTACACTGAGTGTTTACTAGTATAATGGCTTAGTTATAATGAGTTGGAGTGTGCAGAGGACAGGAGGGTACAGTGCCAGGATTGTGGGTATGGGTAGAGGAATGGAAGCCTGCCTTTCTATTCCCTCCTAATGGTGAAATGCAGCGACGAAATCCCTGACCTTGGCTACACAGACGCTGTCGCTGTTTTCAGGACCTGTCACCTATGGCTCTCTGACCCTGCCGGTTTGAGCCCTTAAAAGGACTGCTAGAAAGTGCTCTCCCTAAGCTGTCCAGCGCTGTGTATGGAGCGCATACAGCTGTATCGGCGATAGGACTCAGGAGGACGGAGCTGCGACAGTGATGTCTGACACCAAAGACGCAGAAGAGATAATGGCGTCCTGGAGGAAAATGTCCGGTTTTATAATGCAGGGACATGTGACATGGACATCCTATCACACATGCCGTTGCTTCTCTGGCTAAAAGTCCACTTAGCTGTGTGTGTGTCTGGGATTGGCTGACATGCTGGCCCGCCCCACTACACGCGCGCGCTTAGGGAAGGAAGACAAGGAAAAAAAAAAAAAAAATGGCGATCGCCATTATAGAAACAGCAGTGATCTGAAGGCGCTGTTCACGCACACTATACACTGAAATGTCATAATAGTGTGATTCACAGAGTGACTTACACTATTACAGCAGAAACCAAGCTAGGATTTAGCTGTTTTTTTGCTGCTAGAACCGTTCTCGAACGTTTCTAGAACTATCGAGCTTTTGCAAAAAAGCTCGAGTTCTAGTTCGATCTAGAACAGGCCCCAAAATCACTTGAGCCTCGAACTGGAGAACCTCGAACCACGAACCGCGCTCAACTCTAGTTATCATACCACTTTTTGCCTGCTCTTCCAAAATGTGCTTGAGAGGAGATGCATGTAGCACCAGCTCTCCTAGTATGCCAGCACTCTTCTGCATTCTCGTGCAGTGCACCTTCCTCCTTTCCACCACCCACATATGGTGCAGTCCCTGGCTCGTCCCACTGTGGATGCCCACGATAGAGTCAGTATAGTGCCAGTTCCCCTAATATGCCGGTGCTCCTCTGCGACCTTGCGCAGTGTATCGGCTTCCCTCTTCTGTGCCGTTCTCGTGTAAGAGTGTAAGAGCATCCCCTGGCTCGGTCTCCCCTTGGATGACTATGGGAGTGTCGGCACTGCTCCCGCCTAGGCTGCAGGCTCAGCACAGTCTATGGGTCATGGGCGCACACTTACTATTCCTTTGTAGGAAGGTGTGCGTACCTTGCTAAGGTGTCCGCAGCTTATCGCTGGGAGGCACCAACTATTTATGGCTCTTCCCCCTGATAGGCGGTGCCAGAGCATTGCATTGTATTGCATTTCATGAAGTTTACCTGAGTGTTTGTATTGTCCTTTTGCTGCTTTAGGGCTGGAGTCTGCTGCTGTTGGATCCCTATGTACTGTCTGAGTCTGGTCACCTACCTGTGCTAGCTGAAGACCCGTGTCCTGCGAATGGTACCTTGTGCCTGATGTCTTTTTGTCTGCTGGTGCTTATCTTGCCCGTTCCTATTCAGGACTGTGCCCCTTGTACTGCTCTGAGTTGCTTTTCCCCCAGACCTGCTGTCGTCTTTTCCCGATTAGCTGCCACAGTCCAGTCGCTGCCCTGGGAGTGGCACCTGGCGATTAGTCAAGCCCCTCCCTTCAAAAGGGAAGTTCGGGTCACCCCTGTGGTCCAGTAGGTCCACTCTTCTACACCCTCGCTCGCTGGCTTTATTTCTGGCAGTGAGCGTGTAACACTTCATGGGGCGTGAATACAGATGCCCATTAGTGATGAGCGAGTACTAAAAAGCTCGGGTGCTCGAAGCTCGGGCCGAGCCTCCCAAGATACTCGTGTACTCGGGCCGAGCAACGAGCCCAATGTTATCCTATGGGAGACCCGAGTATTTTTGTGAAATGACCCCCCCGGCAGCATGGAGAAACCCTAAAAATGGCACAAAAGTCTCAGAAGAGTGCTCAAATGACATGGCAACAGCATGGGGAAGACCCCTTGAAGCATTTATCACTCAAAAGTCACAGCTGTGAACAATTTTGTCCGCGTTTCACGCCATTTTTACGGACTCACCAGAAAACCTTCCAAAATGACCCCAAAATGATTTTTCATGGCAGAAATGTTAAGGGCACATACCCTATAGTGAGATAGAGCTGGTGTATGTTACTTTTTGAGATTAATACATGAAAGATTTTACGTGAAAACATTGTGTGGCACTCCGATGTCCCTGAGAAGAGACGTACATGAAGGCCTCTTGAGTCTAATGTGCCCATTTTGAGGAAGTGAGTCTTTGTAGTATTTTCCTTTGCCAGGGCAGTCCAAAATTGTGAGGTTCACCAATGCCCCTGCATACAGACGTGCATGATGGCCTGTAAACCTGAAGTGCCCATTGTAAGGAAGTGGGTCTATTTCAGTATAGCCCTTTGCCAGGGCAGCCACAAATTGGGAGGCTCCACATTGTCCCTGGATAGAGACGTGCATGATGGCCTGTAAACCTGAAGTGCCCATTGTAAGGAAGTGGGTCTATTTCAGTATAGCCCTTTGCCAGGGCAGCCACAAATTGGGGGGCTCCACATTGTCCCTGGATAGAGACGTGCATGATGGCCTGTAAACCTGAAGTGCCCATTGTAAGGAAGTGGGTCTATTTCAGTATAGCCCTTTGCCAGGGCAGCCACAAATTGGGAGGCTCCACATTGTCCCTGGATAGAGACGTGCATGATGGCCTGTAAACCTGAAGTGCCCATTGTAAGGAAGTGGGTCTATTTCAGTATAGCCCTTTGCCAGGGCAGCCACAAATTGGGAGGCTCCACATTGTCCCTGGATAGAGACGTGCATGATGGCCTGTAAACCTGAAGTGCCCATTGTAAGGAAGTGGGTCTATTTCAGTATAGCCCTTTGCCAGGGCAGCCACAAATTGGGAGGCTCCACATTGTCCCTGGATAGAGACGTGCATGATGGCCTGTAAACCTGAAGTGCCCATTGTAAGGAAGTGGGTCTATTTCAGTATAGCCCTTTGCCAGGGCAGCCACAAATTGGGAGGCTCCACATTGTCCCTGGATAGAGACGTGCATGATGGCCTGTAAACCTGAAGTGCCCATTGTAAGGAAGTGGGTCTATTTCAGTATAGCCCTTTGCCAGGGCAGCCACAAATTGGGAGGCTCCACGTTGTCCCTGGGTAGAGACTTGCATGAGGGCCTCAAAACATTAAGTGTCCATTTTAAGGAAGTGGGTGTATTATAGTATAGCCCTTAGGCAGGGCAGCCAAAAATTGGGAGGCTCCACGTTGTCCCTGGGTAGAGACGTGCATGAGGGCCTCAAAACATTAAGTGTCCATTTTAAGGAAGTGGGTGTATTATAGTATAGCCCTTAGGCAGGGCAGCCAAAAATTGGGAGGCTCCACGTTGTCCCTGGGTAGAGACGTGCATGAGGGCCTCAAAACATTAAGTGTCCATTTTAAGGAAGTGGGTGTATTATAGTATAGCCCTTAGGCAGGGCAGCCAAAAATTGGGAGGCTCCACGTTGTCCCTGGGTAGAGACGTGCATGAGGGCCTCAAAACATTAAGTGTCCATTTTAAGGAAGTGGGTGTATTATAGTATAGCCCTTAGGCAGGGCAGCCAAAAATTGGGAGGCTCCACGTTGTCCCTGGGTAGAGACGTGCATGAGGGCCTCAAAACATTAAGTGTCCATTTTAAGGAAGTGGGTGTATTATAGTATAGCCCTTAGGCAGGGCAGCCAAAAATTGGGAGGCTCCACGTTGTCCCTGGGTAGAGACGTGCATGAGGGCCTCAAAACATTAAGTGTCCATTTTAAGGAAGTGGGTGTATTATAGTATAGCCCTTAGGCAGGGCAGCCAAAAATTGGGAGGCTCCACGTTGTCCCTGGGTAGAGACGTGCATGAGGGCCTCAAAACATTAAGTGTCCATTTTAAGGAAGTGGGTGTATTATAGTATAGCCCTTAGGCAGGGCAGCCAAAAATTGGGAGGCTCCACGTTGTCCCTGGGTAGAGACGTGCATGAGGGCCTCAAAACATTAAGTGTCCATTTTAAGGAAGTGGGTGTATTATAGTATAGCCCTTAGGCAGGGCAGCCAAAAATTGGGAGGCTCCACGTTGTCCCTGGGTAGAGACGTGCATGAGGGCCTCAAAACATTAAGTGTCCATTTTAAGGAAGTGGGTGTATTATAGTATAGCCCTTAGGCAGGGCAGCCAAAAATTGGGAGGCTCCACGTTGTCCCTGGGTAGAGACGTGCATGAGGGCCTCAAAACATTGTTCCCATTGCAAAGGAGCGGGTCTCCTGTCGTTGTAATGTCCATTCTGCAAAGAATGGGCGAAAAAATTTACCACTGGGGGTATACCTGAAACAAAGGCCTAAGTATTGCAATTTGTAACGGTCATCATCATGGTGGCGCATGAGGAGAAGGAGGAGCAGTCCAGCGATTATCCAAAGTCCAGAAGTGTGTACCCATGGGTGAGTGGAGGTACATGGCAAACTTTAAATTCCGCTCTCATTTGCTGGTGGTGTGGTGAAGTCTGGCCCAATCCAACCCTTGTTCATCTTGATCAGAGTCAGCCTGTCAGCATTTTCAGTTGACAGGCGGGTGCGTTTATCTGTAATGATTCCACCTGCGGCACTAAAAACACGCTCTGACAAAACGCTAGAAGCAGGGCAGGCCAGGACTTCCAAGGCGTAGAGAGCCAATTCATGCCACGTGTCCAGCTTGGATACCCAATAATTGTAAGGCACAGAGGAATGTCGGAGTACAGTTGTTCGATCTGCAAGGTACTCCTTCAGCATCTGGGCAAACTTAGGATTTCTTGTGGCACTACCCCGCACCTCAGGGGCTGTGGTACGTGAGGGGCTGAGAAAACTGTCCCACATCTTAAAGACTGTTCCCCTACCTCTGGCGGATTGGACTTGTGCCTCTCTCGGCTGTACGCCTCGGTTGTCCACTGATTCCTGACCTATGCCGCTAGCGTTTTGTGAGGGGAATGCTTTGCCTACTTCCGTGAGTATGGCCTTCCGGAACTGCTGCATTTTGGTTGACCTCTCCTCCACGGGAATAAGAGACAAAAAGTTCTCCTTGTAGCGTGGGTCTAACAGTGTTACCAACCAGTAATGATTGTCGGCCAAGATGTTCTTAACGCGAGGGTCACGAGACAGGCAGCTTACCATAAAGTCAGCCATGTGCGCCAGACTCTTAACAGCCAGGACTTCAGTAGCCTGACCAACAAGATGACTGAACATGCTGTCCTCCTCCTCCTCCTCCTCCTCCTCCTCATCTACCCTGTCCTCTGGCCAGCCACGCTGAACCGAGGATATGACTGGTGTGCATGTCATATCCTCAATTTGGCCGGAGAGTTGCTCCATGTCTTCATCCTCCTCCTCGTCATAGTCCTCCACTGCACGTTGTGATGAGACGAGGCTGGGCTGTGTGTTATCACCCACACCCACTACTGTTTCTTGCTGCAACTCATCGCGCTCCGCCTGCAATGCATCATGTTTGTTTTTCAGCAGAGACCGTTTTAGAAGGCAGAGTAGCGGTATGGTGACGCTAATAATGGCGTCATCACCACTCACCATCTTGGTGGAGTCCTCAAAGTTTTGGAGGATGGTACATAGGTCTGACATCCATCTCCACTCCTCAGGTGTTATGTGTGGAGTTTGAGCAATTTCCCGACGGCTTAGGTGATGCAGGTACTCAACAACTGCCCTCTTCTGCTCACATATCCTGACCAACATGTGCAGAGTTGAATTCCAACGCGTGGGGACATCACACACCAGTCTGTGAGCCGGAAGATGCAAACGGCGCTGAAAGCCGGCAAGGCCGGCTGAAGCAGTAGGTGACTTTCGAAAATGTGCAGACAGGTGGCGAACTTTTACCAGCAGATCAGACAGCTCTGGGTATGACTTTATAAACCGCTGAACCACGAGGTTGAGCACATGGGCCACGCATGGAACATGTGTCAGCTGGCCTCGCCTCAAAGCCGCCACCAGGTTCCGGCCATTGTCACACACGACCTTTCCTGGCTTTAGGTTCAGAGGTGTGAGCCAGTGATCTGCCTGCTGTTTCAGAGCTGTCCACAGCTCTTCTGCATTGTGGGGTTTGTCACCTATGCAGATTAGCTTCAGCACAGCCTGTTGCCGCTTCGCCGAGGCAGTGCTGCAGTGCTTCCAGCTTGTGACTGGTGTGGAGGGCACAGTGGATGAGGATGCGCAGGAGGAGGAGGAGGTTGAAGAGCATGACATTCCGGAGCTGTAGAGTGTGGGTGAAACACTGACTGAGGTAGGGCCTGCAAACCTTGGTGTGGGAAGGACGTGTTCCGTCCCTCGCTCAGACTGGGTCCCAGCTTCCACAATATTAACCCAGTGTGCCGTCAACGAGATGTAGCGGCCTTGCCCACAAGCACTTGTCCACGTGTCTGTGGTTAGGTGGACCTTGGGTGAAACAGCGTTGTTCAGGGCACGTGTGATGTTTTGTGGCACGTGGTTATGCAACGCGGGGACGGCACACCGGGAGAAATAGTGGCGGCTGGGGACCGAGTAACGTGGGACAGCTGCCGCCATCAGGTCACGGAATGCTTCTGTCTCCACCAGCCTAAAAGGCAACATTTCCAGCGCAAGCAGTCGCGAAATGTTAGCATTTAGAACTGTGGCATGTGGGGTGTTGGCAGTGTATTTGCGCCTGCGTTCAAAGGTTTGCTGAATGGATAACTGAACGCTGCGCTGGGACAAGGACGTGCTTGATGATGGTGTTCTTTCTGCGTAGGCAACTGCAGGTGCAGGAGTGGAGGAGGCTTGTTCGCAGGCAGCATGGACAGGGGATTGGCTCACATGCACAACCAGCGAAGACGTAGCAGTGACATCAGCAAGCACTGCTCCTCGACTCTGTTGTACTTCCCACAAAGTCGGGTGCTTGGCTGACATGTGCCTGATCATGCTGGTGGTGGTCAGGCTGCTAGTTTTGGTACCCCTGCTGATGCTGGCACGGCAGGTGTTGCAAATGGCCTTTTTAGAATCATCTGGATCCAACTTAAAAAACTGCCAGACTCGGGAAGACCTAACATTTGTACAGGCACCTTGTGTCGTCGTGTTGTTCCGGGGAACGGTTGCCTGACTTCTGCCTGGGGCCACCACCCTGCTTCTTACTGCCTGTTGTGATGCTACGCCTCCCTCCCCCTGTGCACTGCTGTCCTCGCTCTGCATATCCTCCTGCCAGGTTGGGTCAGTTACTGGATCATCCACCACGTCGTCTTCCTCTTCCGCACCCTGCTCCTCCTCCTGACTTCCTGACAATTGTGTCTCATCATCGTCCACCACTTGTTGAGACACGTTGCCAACTTCGTGAGAACGTGGCTGCTCAAATATTTGGCCATCTGTACAGACGATCTCCTCATGACCCACTTCAATATGAGCTGGCGAGAGGCCAGAATGTGTGAATGGAAACGTGAACAGCTCTTCCGAGTGTCCAAGTGTGGGATCATTAATGTCCGAGGAGGACGTGTACTCAGCCTGGTGGTAGGAAGGAGGATCAGGTTCAGAAATGTGCGGTGCAGTATCACGGCTACTGACACTTGACCGTGTGGAAGACAGAGTGTTTGTGGTGGTGCCAATCTGACTGGAAGCATTATCTGCTATCCAACTAACAACCTGTTGACACTGGTCTTGGTTCAAGAGCGGTGTACTGCTGCGGTCCCCAAGAATTTGGGACAGGACGTGCGAGCGACTAGATGTGGCCCTTTGTTGTGGCGAAATTAGAGCTTGCCCACGACCTCGGCCTCTGCCTGCACCACCATCACGTCCACTTCCTTGTTCCTTGCCAATGCCCTTGCGCATTTTGCAATGCTGTGCACTGCTGACGTGTATATTCACTACTTGTGCGTTATATTAAAGTTTCTGGAAATTGCACACAAGTGCACCTGTACGCTGCCACCAACAGGCACACACGTGCGGTTTTAAAAACCAAGCACGGACGCAATAAGAACCTAACAGGTTTTTTTGGGGAGCGACAATTACAGACAAGTCAGACACTATCTGGACTGTTTTACACTGTGTACACCAGCCCCAGATATGATGAAGGCTGGTATACGGTCACCACTACCCTGCCTGCCTGCCTGCCTGTATACTGGTACAATAGTCCTGACAAGGACTCTTTTGGTCACTAGCCTGTATTCAGACCTGGCTATACCCTGCCTGTATATAGCAACAGTAGTCCTGAGAAGGACTCTGCTACTGTACTCCGACCTGGCTATACCCTGCCTGCCTGTATACAACTAGAATAGTCCTGAGAAGGACTTTTGGTCACACTGTTTGCAGCCCTGCAACTGAAAAAGCTATAAAGGGCCGCAAAGCTTTCCCTGAATCAGCGACACTCTCCCTGCACTCACTGTCTGGATAGCTGTGAGCAGAGCACAGCGCGCCGGCCGATATAAAGGCTCGGTCACGCTGTGCAGGCCGGCCAATCACTGCAATTCCACAACTAACAGGGCTGTGGCATTGCAGTGGTCTGCCAGCCAATCCCTGCATGAGGGCTGGCTCTCAAAAGAGCGCCAACATGCAGAAATGAAGACCACGAGTACAGCACGAGTATCGCGAGATTACTCGGTCCCCGCCGAGCAGCCCGAGTACAGCGATACTCGTGCGAGTACCGAGTAGTGACAAGCATGCTCGCTCATCACTAATGCCCATCAATTCTTCAAAAGTACCTGTGTTTCTTACTCTGACTAGAGTAACATACCTAGCGAGGCACACACCACTGAGCAGATGTGCTGAAATCATTAACAGGGGTGCACCTCTTAATAAATTTGAAAGAAACGTGTTCCAGCTCACCGCTATGATGTGTAAGTCTGAGGAGTAGACCACCTGATCCTGCACGGAAATCCCAGGCACAGGGAACCAAGTACAAATTCAGAAGAAGTGAAGTCCAGCGGATCATAGGCAAGATAGATTAAAACCTTTTCTTTATTTTTATCTCATTAAAAATGGACAGACAGCATCCACAATGTTCCGTTATCCAACGCGTTTCGACATAATGCAGTGTCGTTAGTTCTTATTCATCCATGAATAAGAACTAACGAAACTGCGTTAAAAGGAGGGGAGCCAGCACTGCTTATGAGTGGCATGCAACAATGAGAAAATAAAAAGTGTATTATTCACAAATTCATTCCTACTGTAACAATTCAATGAGATTTTTTGCAAATAATTGATCAATGATTTGAGCCCCCCTGCCCCGTCACGGCAAATCTCAATAGGGGAGTCCCTACTCTATATTTATAATTTATATACGTACCATAAGGTCTCGTGTAATGCGCAGGACCATATAAGAACACCACCTACCTGAGAAATGTCAGAACCGCTCCCATGCTGCAAGGACTGACAACTGCGAGTAAAAGGGCAGCTCAGGTGCCAGTGTGTGTGGCAAAACCACGAAACTGCGTTATGTCGAAACGCGTTGGTTAACTGTACATTGTGGATGCTGTCTGTCCACATAAGTACCAGTTCACACATTTGGCATTCCTCCATCTTTACTACTCTGGATCCTGTCGCCATGCTGACACCTTTTTCTAGGTAGGGGAAAATTTTTCAACTCTCCTCATTCGATTGTATACAACCATGCCATCTGCACCATTTTCACGGATCACAAGATGTCATGTACATCTTCACTTCAGACTCCAATTAACTCCAATAAAACGTGAAGATCCAGCACTGGAATCAAAGCAAAACATTTTTTCAGAAAAAATGAAGTCTCATAGACTAGCATAGCATGAGCATTTACACATTTCTATAGAATGAGCTAGGCCCCAAATGCACAAAAGTGCAGTAAGGAGATCTTGAGATGACCCTATATATTATAATTAGTGATGAGCGAGTACTAAAAAGCTCGGGTGCTCGAAGCTCGGGCCGAGCCTCCCAAGATACTCGTGTACTCGGGCCGAGCAACGAGCCCAATGTTATCCTATGGGAGACCCGAGTATTTTTGTGAAATGACCCCCCGGCAGCATGGAGAAACCCTAAAAATGGCACAAAAGTCTCAGAAGAGTGCTCAAATGACATGGCAACAGCATGGGGAAGACCCCTTGAAGCATTTATCACTCAAAAGTCACAGCTGTGAACAATTTTGTCCGCGTTTCACGCCATTTTTACGGACTCACCAGAAAACCTTCCAAAATGACCCCAAAATGATTTTTCATGGCAGAAATGTTAAGGGCACATACCCTATAGTGAGATAGAGCTGGTGTATGTTACTTTTTGAGATTAATACATGAAAGATTTTACGTGAAAACATTGTGTGGCACTCCGATGTCCCTGAGAAGAGACGTACATGAAGGCCTCTTGAGTCTAATGTGCCCATTTTGAGGAAGTGAGTCTTTGTAGTATTTTCCTTTGCCAGGGCAGTCCAAAATTGTGAGGTTCACCAATGCCCCTGCATACAGACGTGCATGATGGCCTGTAAACCTGAAGTGCCCATTGTAAGGAAGTGGGTCTATTTCAGTATAGCCCTTTGCCAGGGCAGCCACAAATTGGGAGGCTCCACATTGTCCCTGGATAGAGACGTGCATGATGGCCTGTAAACCTGAAGTGCCCATTGTAAGGAAGTGGGTCTATTTCAGTATAGCCCTTTGCCAGGGCAGCCACAAATTGGGAGGCTCCACATTGTCCCTGGATAGAGACGTGCATGATGGCCTGTAAACCTGAAGTGCCCATTGTAAGGAAGTGGGTCTATTTCAGTATAGCCCTTTGCCAGGGCAGCCACAAATTGGGAGGCTCCACATTGTCCCTGGATAGAGACGTGCATGATGGCCTGTAAACCTGAAGTGCCCATTGTAAGGAAGTGGGTCTATTTCAGTATAGCCCTTTGCCAGGGCAGCCACAAATTGGGAGGCTCCACATTGTCCCTGGATAGAGACGTGCATGATGGCCTGTAAACCTGAAGTGCCCATTGTAAGGAAGTGGGTCTATTTCAGTATAGCCCTTTGCCAGGGCAGCCACAAATTGGGAGGCTCCACGTTGTCCCTGGGTAGAGACTTGCATGAGGGCCTCAAAACATTAAGTGTCCATTTTAAGGAAGTGGGTGTATTATAGTATAGCCCTTAGGCAGGGCAGCCAAAAATTGGGAGGCTCCACGTTGTCCCTGGGTAGAGACGTGCATGAGGGCCTCAAAACATTAAGTGTCCATTTTAAGGAAGTGGGTGTATTATAGTATAGCCCTTAGGCAGGGCAGCCAAAAATTGGGAGGCTCCACGTTGTCCCTGGGTAGAGACGTGCATGAGGGCCTCAAAACATTAAGTGTCCATTTTAAGGAAGTGGGTGTATTATAGTATAGCCCTTAGGCAGGGCAGCCAAAAATTGGGAGGCTCCACGTTGTCCCTGGGTAGAGACGTGCATGAGGGCCTCAAAACATTAAGTGTCCATTTTAAGGAAGTGGGTGTATTATAGTATAGCCCTTAGGCAGGGCAGCCAAAAATTGGGAGGCTCCACGTTGTCCCTGGGTAGAGACGTGCATGAGGGCCTCAAAACATTAAGTGTCCATTTTAAGGAAGTGGGTGTATTATAGTATAGCCCTTAGGCAGGGCAGCCAAAAATTGGGAGGCTCCACGTTGTCCCTGGGTAGAGACGTGCATGAGGGCCTCAAAACATTAAGTGTCCATTTTAAGGAAGTGGGTGTATTATAGTATAGCCCTTAGGCAGGGCAGCCAAAAATTGGGAGGCTCCACGTTGTCCCTGGGTAGAGACGTGCATGAGGGCCTCAAAACATTAAGTGTCCATTTTAAGGAAGTGGGTGTATTATAGTATAGCCCTTAGGCAGGGCAGCCAAAAATTGGGAGGCTCCACGTTGTCCCTGGGTAGAGACGTGCATGAGGGCCTCAAAACATTAAGTGTCCATTTTAAGGAAGTGGGTGTATTATAGTATAGCCCTTAGGCAGGGCAGCCAAAAATTGGGAGGCTCCACGTTGTCCCTGGGTAGAGACGTGCATGAGGGCCTCAAAACATTAAGTGTCCATTTTAAGGAAGTGGGTGTATTATAGTATAGCCCTTAGGCAGGGCAGCCAAAAATTGGGAGGCTCCACGTTGTCCCTGGGTAGAGACGTGCATGAGGGCCTCAAAACATTGTTCCCATTGCAAAGGAGCGGGTCTCCTGTCGTTGTAATGTCCATTCTGCAAAGAATGGGCGAAAAAATTTACCACTGGGGGTATACCTGAAACAAAGGCCTAAGTATTGCAATTTGTAACGGTCATCATCATGGTGGCGCATGAGGAGAAGGAGGAGCAGTCCAGCGATTATCCAAAGTCCAGAAGTGTGTACCCATGGGTGAGTGGAGGTACATGGCAAACTTTAAATTCCGCTCTCATTTGCTGGTGGTGTGGTGAAGTCTGGCCCAATCCAACCCTTGTTCATCTTGATCAGAGTCAGCCTGTCAGCATTTTCAGTTGACAGGCGGGTGCGTTTATCTGTAATGATTCCACCTGCGGCACTAAAAACACGCTCTGACAAAACGCTAGCAGCAGGGCAGGCCAGGACTTCCAAGGGGTAGAGAGCCAATTCATGCCACGTGTCCAGCTTGGATACCCAATAATTGTAAGGCACAGAGGAATGTCGGAGTACAGTTGTTCGATCTGCAAGGTACTCCTTCAGCATCTGGGCAAACTTAGGATTTCTTGTGGCACTACCCCGCACCTCAGGGGCTGTGGTACGTGAGGGGCTGAGAAAACTGTCCCACATCTTAAAGACTGTTCCCCTACCTCTGGCGGATTGGACTTGTGCCTCTCTCGGCTGTACGCCTCGGTTGTCCACTGATTCCTGACCTATGCCGCTAGCGTTTTGTGAGGGGAATGCTTTGCCTACTTCCGTGAGTATGGCCTTCCGGAACTGCTGCATTTTGGTTGACCTCTCCTCCACGGGAATAAGAGACAAAAAGTTCTCCTTGTAGCGTGGGTCTAACAGTGTTACCAACCAGTAATGATTGTCGGCCAAGATGTTCTTAACGCGAGGGTCACGAGACAGGCAGCTTACCATAAAGTCAGCCATGTGCGCCAGACTCTTAACAGCCAGGACTTCAGTAGCCTGACCAACAAGATGACTGAACATGCTGTCCTCCTCCTCCTCCTCCTCCTCCTCCTCCTCCTCATCTACCCTGTCCTCTGGCCAGCCACGCTGAACCGAGGATATGACTGGTGTGCATGTCATATCCTCAATTTGGCCGGAGAGTTGCTCCATGTCTTCATCCTCCTCCTCGTCATAGTCCTCCACTGCACGTTGTGATGAGACGAGGATGGGCTGTGTGTTATCACCCACACCCACTACTGTTTCTTGCTGCAACTCATCGCGCTCCGCCTGCAATGCATCATGTTTGTTTTTCAGCAGAGACCGTTTTAGAAGGCAGAGTAGCGGTATGGTGACGCTAATAATGGCGTCATCACCACTCACCATCTTGGTGGAGTCCTCAAAGTTTTGGAGGATGGTACATAGGTCTGACATCCATCTCCACTCCTCAGGTGTTATGTGTGGAGTTTGAGCAATTTCCCGACGGCTTAGGTGATGCAGGTACTCAACAACTGCCCTCTTCTGCTCACATATCCTGACCAACATGTGCAGAGTTGAATTCCAACGCGTGGGGACATCACACACCAGTCTGTGAGCCGGAAGATGCAAACGGCGCTGAAAGCCGGCAAGGCCGGCTGAAGCAGTAGGTGATTTTCGAAAATGTGCAGACAGGCGGCGAACTTTTACCAGCAGATCAGATAGCTCTGGGTATGACTTTATAAACCGCTGAACCACGAGGTTGAGCACATGGGCCACGCATGGAACATGTGTCAGCTGGCCTCGCCTCAAAGCCGCCACCAGGTTCCGGCCATTGTCACACACGACCTTTCCTGGCTTTAGGTTCAGAGGTGTGAGCCAGTGATCTGCCTGCTGTTTCAGAGCTGTCCACAGCTCTTCTGCATTGTGGGGTTTGTCACCTATGCAGATTAGCTTCAGCACAGCCTGTTGCCGCTTCGCCGAGGCAGTGCTGCAGTGCTTCCAGCTTGTGACTGATGTGGAGGGCACAGTGGATGAGGATGCGCAGGAGGAGGAGGAGGCTGAAGAGCATGACATTCCGGAGCTGTAGAGTGTGGGTGAAACACTGACTGAGGTAGGGCCTGCAAACCTTGGTGTGGGAAGGACGTGTTCCGTCCCTCGCTCAGACTGGGTCCCAGCTTCCACAATATTAACCCAGTGTGCCGTCAACGAGATGTAGCGGCCTTGCCCACAAGCACTTGTCCACGTGTCTGTGGTTAGGTGGACCTTGGGTGAAACAGCGTTGTTCAGGGCACGTGTGATGTTTTGTGACACGTGGTTATGCAACGCGGGGACGGCACACCGGGAGAAATAGTGGCGGCTGGGGACCGAGTAACGTGGGACAGCTGCCGCCATCAGGTCACGGAATGCTTCTGTCTCCACCAGCCTAAAAGGCAACATTTCCAGCGCAAGCAGTCGCGAAATGTTAGCATTTAGAACTGTGGCATGTGGGGTGTTGGCAGTGTATTTGCACCTGCGTTCAAAGGTTTGCTGAATGGATAACTGAACGCTGCACTGGGACAAGGACGTGCTTGATGATGGTGTTCTTTCTGCGTAGGCAACTGCAGGTGCAGGAGTGGAGGAGGCTTGTTCGCAGGCAGCATGGACAGGGGATTGGCTCGCATGCACAACCAGCGAAGACGTAGCAGTGACATCAGCAAGCACTGCTCCTCGACTCTGTTGTACTTCCCACAAAGTCGGGTGCTTGGCTGACATGTGCCTGATCATGCTGGTGGTGGTCAGGCTGCTAGTTTTGGTACCCCTGCTGATGCTGGCACGGCAGGTGTTGCAAATGGCCTTTTTAGAATCATCTGGATCCAACTTAAAAAACTGCCAGACTCGGGAAGACCTAACATTTGTACAGGCACCTTGTGTTGTCGTGTTGTTCCGGGGAACGGTTGCCTGACTTCTGCCTGGGGCCACCACCCTGCTTCTTACTGCCTGTTGTGATGCTACGCCTCCCTCCCCCTGTGCACTGCTGTCCTCGCTCTGCATATCCTCCTGCCAGGTTGGGTCAGTTACTGGATCATCCACCACGTCGTCTTCCTCTTCCGCACCCTGCTCCTCCTCCTGACTTCCTGACAATTGTGTCTCATCATCGTCCACCACTTGTTGAGACACGTTGCCAACTTCGTGAGAACGTGGCTGCTCAAATATTTGGCCATCTGTACAGACGATCTCCTCATGACCCACTTCAATATGAGCTGGCGAGAGGCCAGAATGTGTGAATGGAAACGTGAACAGCTCTTCCGAGTGTCCAAGTGTGGGATCATTAATGTCCGAGGAGGACGTGTACTCAGCCTGGTGGTAGGAAGGAGGATCAGGTTCAGAAATGTGCGGTGCAGTATCACGGCTACTGACACTTGACCGTGTGGAAGACAGAGTGTTTGTGGTGGTGCCAATCTGACTGGAAGCATTATCTGCTATCCAACTAACAACCTGTTGACACTGGTCTTGGTTCAAGAGCGGTGTACTGCTGCGGTCCCCAAGAATTTGGGACAGGACGTGCGAGCGACTAGATGTGGCCCTTTGTTGTGGCGAAATTAGAGCTTGCCCACGACCTCGGCCTCTGCCTGCACCACCATCACGTCCACTTCCTTGTTCCTTGCCAATGCCCTTGCGCATTTTGCAATGCTGTGCACTGCTGACGTGTATATTCACTACTTGTGCGTTATATTAAAGTTTCTGGAAATTGCACACAAGTGCACCTGTACGCTGCCACCAACAGGCACACACGTGCGGTTTTAAAAACCAAGCACGGACGCAATAAGAACCTAACAGGTTTTTTTGGGGAGCGACAATTACAGACAAGTCAGACACTATCTGGACTGTTTTACACTGTGTACACCAGCCCCAGATATGATGAAGGCTGGTATACGGTCACCACTACCCTGCCTGCCTGCCTGCCTGTATACTGGTACAATAGTCCTGACAAGGACTCTTTTGGTCACTAGCCTGTATTCAGACCTGGCTATACCCTGCCTGTATATAGCAACAGTAGTCCTGAGAAGGACTCTGCTACTGTACTCCGACCTGGCTATACCCTGCCTGCCTGTATACAACTAGAATAGTCCTGAGAAGGACTTTTGGTCACACTGTTTGCAGCCCTGCAACTGAAAAAGCTATAAAGGGCCGCAAAGCTTTCCCTGAATCAGCGACACTCTCCCTGCACTCACTGTCTGGATAGCTGTGAGCAGAGCACAGCGCGCCGGCCGATATAAAGGCTCGGTCACGCTGTGCAGGCCGGCCAATCACTGCAATTCCACAACTAACAGGGCTGTGGCATTGCAGTGGTCTGCCAGCCAATCCCTGCATGAGGGCTGGCTCTCAAAAGAGCGCCAACATGCAGAAATGAAGACCACGAGTACAGCACGAGTATCGCAAGATTACTCGGTCCCCGCCGAGCAGCCCGAGTACAGCGATACTCGTGCGAGTACCGAGTAGTGACAAGCATGCTCGCTCATCACTAATTATAATAGAACATGGAATACTGGGGAACCAGCACTCAACCACCCTCTTACACAAACACATGTACTAGTTAGTCTATAAGAACAATCCCCATTTTTTGCCTTCATTTACCCAGCTGTTCTCCTGTTTGCCTTTCACTTGTGCAGGCCTTTGTTTCAAATTGTCCATGTTTTCTGAAAGTCTTATCTACGCCTATACAAAAGTGTCTATTCCATTAATAGGGTTGTGAGGATTTTCTTTTAATCTATGAATAAAAGGGCATCTAGATTCATAACAAAATGTCTTTCCAATTTATTATGGGAACTCACTCTTCTCAGGTAGCCTAATGGCACAGACCATATATGTACCTATCCCCAACCAAAGACAGCTCTGTAATATGTCCATGCAAACACTGTTAGTAATAAATTAGATACAATAATTGCCAGTTAAAGCCACCATCCAGTGGATTATTTGTCCGGCAGCCATCTCGACAGTCTCCCATACACAGGAGCCCTCTCTGAGAAAGCTGCTGTGAGCAATACCTCCAATTAGAAATGTAGTATAGTACTCCTGATATAGTACTCCTGATATGAGTCTCTTACCTCATGTGCAGTTTCTAATAGAAGGTATTTGCTATTATTAATATTATTACACCTACTATATTTTGGGATAGGATCTTGGAGATTAGACTACCCATTTAACTCCCCCCAACAATGAATTATCAAGAGTCTCCATATATATTAGACTGTTGGCTGACCCCACCCTTATCAGCGAGTTCGGTCAATTTAGCCTAATTTGTTTGGGGGATTATTGACCCTGGATTGGGTGAAAATAGAGGTGTAATTGCAGTATTTCCACCTACTACGTGCTGCTTTCAATGCCTGAAAACGTATTCATACCTTATGAAGTTTTCCATATTTGGTCACCTCACACCCAGAAATTTAAATATATTCTAATAGGATTTTATATTATAGAGTAACAGAAAGTTGCCATTATTTATGAAGTATAAAAGAAATTGTTATAGTTTTCTAAATATATACAAAATAAAAATCTGAAAATTGTGATGTGCATTTGTATTCAGCCCCCTGCAGTCTAAGACCCCTAATTAAAATCCTGAGTGACCAATTACCTTCAGACGTCGCCTAATTAGTAAACTGAGTCCACCTGTATGTAATTAATTCTCAGTATAACTACAACTGTACCGTGAAGGCCTCAGAGGTTTGTTTGAGAACATTAGAGATTGCACAGCATGAAATCCAAGGAACACACCAGACAGGTTAGGGATAAAGTTGTGGAGAAGCATAAAGCAGGGCTAGATTAAAAAAAATAAAAAATAGCCCAAGCTGTGGACATCAGACATTGTTCAATACAGCATCCAAAAGCCCACTTTACACGTTGCAATTAGTTGTACAATCGCATTTGCGATGTGACACGCCCAGGTTGCATACGGGATCTTATGAGATTTCACGTTGGTCGTTCATTTGTTGTCACACGAGCGTTAGTAGTCTATGTTAAATTGATCAATTTTGTGTGCAATCCTTTAGATCATGTGTTCTGTGACGTATGCATTGGGCACCTTTTTTTTTTTTTTTATTTATTGACTTGCCAAGCGTGTGTAATGTGTAGAGATGCGTTTTTACTATGTCATCTGCCATTCAGCTCTGCTACATGGCCGCTGACAGCAGACACAGACAGCCATGTAGCAGAGCTGAATGGCAGAAGACAGCAGACACAGAAAGAGCCGCACTGTCAGAATGAACTCGGGTTAACTTCACCCGACTTCATTGTCATGCTGCGGCTCTGTCTGTGTCGCATCCTGATTAGCGGTCACCTGTGAAGGACTCACCGGTGACCGCTAAACTCCTAAGTTACTGAAGTTAGCAGCCCTCTCTCATACTCACCAATCCCCGATCCCCGGCGCTGCACGGCGTTCACACTGCTCCGGCGGCTTTTACTGTTTTGAAAAAGCCGGCCGCCCATTAAACAATCTCGTATTCCCTGCTTTCCCCGCCCACCGGCGCCTATGATTGGTTACAGTGAGACACGCCCCCACTCTGAGTGACAGGTGTCACACTGCACCCAATCACAGCAGCCGGTGGGCGTGTCTATACTGTGTAGTGAAATAAATAATTAAATAATTAAAAAAAACGGCGTGCGGTTCCCCCCAATTTTAAAACCAGCCAGATAAAGCCATACGGCTGAAGGCTGGTATTCTCAGGATGGGGAGCTCCACGTTATGGGGAGCCCCCCAGCCTAACAATATCAGCCAACAGCGGCCCAGAATTGCCGCATACACTATATGCGACAGTTCTGGGACTGTACCCGGCTCTTCCCGATTTGCCCTGGTGCGTTGGCAAATCGGGGTAATAAGGAGTTATTGGCAGCCCATAGCTGCCAATAAGTCCTAGATTAATCATGTCAGGCGTCTATGAGACACCTTCCATGATTAATCTGTAAATTACAGTAAATAAACACACACACCCGAAAAATCCTTTATTAGAAATAAAAAACACAAACATATACCCTGGTTCACCACTTTAATCAGCCCCAAAAAGCCCTCCATGTCCGGCGTAATCCAGGATGCTCCAGCGTCGCTTCCAGCGCTGCTGCATGGAGGTGACCGGAGCAACAGCAGACACAGCCGCTCCGGTCACCTCCACACAGCAAATGAAGACAGCCGGCGATCAGCTGAACTGTCACTGAGGTTACCCGCTGTCACTGGATCCAGCGGTGGCCACGGATCCACGTTTGCCAACGCACCAGGGCGCGGGATGAGCTGGGGCAAAGCGCCAGGATTGGCACGTCTAATGGATGCGCCACTTCTGGGGCGGCTGCGGCCTGCTATTTTTAGGCTGGGGAGTGTCCAATAACAGTGGACCTCCCTAGTCTGAGAATATCAGACCCCAGCTGTCCGCTTTACCTTGGCTGGTGATCCAATATGGGGGGGACCGCACGTTTTTTGTTTTAAATTATTTATATAATTTAAAATAACAGCGTGGGGTGCCCACTGTTTTGGATTATCAGCCAAGGTGAAGCTGCCAGCGGTGGTCTGCAGGCTGCAGCCGTCTGCTTTACCCAAGCTGGCTACAAAATATGGGGGGACCTCACGTCGGTTTTTTTTAATTATTTATTTATTTTATGGCTAAATACAAGGCTAAGCACCCTTTAGTGCCACATGAAAGTCACTAAAGGGTGCCAGCTTAGAAAATGCAGGGAGGTGGAACATTATATAGGTTTTTCTCATCTATCTATCTATCTATCTATCTATCTATCTATCCCTCTATCTATCTATCCCTCTATCTATCTATCTATCTATCCATCTATCCCTCTATCTATCTATCTATCTATCTATCTATCTATCCATCTATCCCTCTATCTATCTATCTATCCATCTATCCCTCTATCTATCTATCTATTCATCTATCCATCTATCCCTCTATCTATCTATCTATTCATCTATTCATCTATCTATCTATCCCTCTATCTATCTATCTATTCATCTATCCATCTTTCCCTCTATCCATTATCTGTCTATCGATTATCTTTATTATTTATTGCAGGGACAAACCTGCGGTAAATCCGCAGTAAATCCGCGGTAAATCCGCGGCAAATCCGCGGCAAATCCGCGGCAAATCCGCATGCGTTTTTGCCGCGGATTTTTCCGCAGGTGCAGAAATCTTCCACTCCCAGAAGTTTCTCAAGAAATTTTCTTGAGAAAATTCACATTTCTAGTGCGCACATAGCCTTAAGCTTTCTGCCACAGCTACAATGGAATGGTTTAAATCAAAGCATATTCATTTGTTTGAATAGTCCAGTTCAGACCTAAATCTTTTGAGAATCTGTAACAAGACTTGAAAATTGCTGTTCACTGACTCTTCCATCCAATCTCACTGAGCTAGAGCTATTTTGCACAGAAAAATATGCAAAAAATGTAAATGTGCTAACTTGGTAGAGACATTCTCTAAAAGACTCGCAGTCGCAGCAGTAATTGCCATGTAAGATGCTCATACAAAGTATTGACTCAGAGGGGATGAAAACAAATGCACATTACAATTTTCAGATTTATATTTTTAGAATATTTAGAAAACCGTATATAATTTCCTTTTCTCTTTGATTTGTCAATGAATGCCTTTCTCATAGACAACACAGGAGCAGTCGGCCGAGTGAGAACTCTATATGGGAGTGTCGGCTGTCAGCCAAACGATTGTCGGAAGCATCATATGGCTGATATCAATCTAATGTGTATGACCAGCTTAAAGCTCTAGAGATTGAAGCCATGCCAATGATGGTGAATAATAACTGAACACATGTCCTATGTTTATTAGTTGTCTTTAGAATAAATATCAACTGATTTATGATTCGGGAGAAGAAAAACAATTGGCATTCTCTTGGCGAAGGCATTGCTTCACTCTATTTACAATTGATTTATCCTGCAAACTAACTTTTAATGGGCTGTTTAATTACTCAAAGTGGCTGTCAACAGACGTCACTATGTAACTAAAGACACAATAGCCCAGGCTGCCAACCCTCCAGGTCTCCTCCTTACCGTACTATGTCAGCACACACACTCTTTGAATTCTTATCTTTTATTTGAAAATATCTGCAGTTTTTTCTGCACTGTATGTAAAAGAATAGTGATATGACGGCACATACTTCCAAGGAATGCGTGACAGATTTTGGATTAATAGCAAATATATTAAGTCTAATTACAAAATATGAACTAGTTACACGTATGATTGTATAAGAGTGCATATTAAAGGGTGTAATCCAGGTGGAAAGTCTACTCTGTATTGTAGCTGTGTGGCGAATCTAAAATCTACTTGTAAAACTGCCCCATGTAATAAAACAATACCTTGCCCATCTAGGACTCCCTTAGTTAGGTCTAACAGAACTCTATGCAAGGTGATAGTTTTCATGGAGGGTGTCAGACTTCTCACTCCTTTACACTGGCAGTAAAAAATGTAATCAGAAAGTTTCATGCAGGCAAAAAAGAAAAGACTGCTACACTCTGAACGATTTCCCAGCTTAATGCCTGCTTTACACGCTTCAATAAATCTTTCAATCCGTCGTCGGGGTCAAGTTGTAAGTGACGCACATCCTGCATCGTTCGTGACGTATTTGCGTGTGAAACCTACGTGCGATCAAGATTGACCGAAAATACGGTGATCGCATACACGTCGTTTATTCCTCATACATTGGACGTTTTGTTGTATGAACCTAGTGAATTGTAACGTGTGACATCCCTCATACGATTTTGGTGTCTGATGCTATGTGCGCAGGTGTGCGCTCTGCACCGCAGCTTAAAAAAGCTCTGCTTCAGAGCGCAGCTGAAAAGCTGCGTTCTGAAGCGCCTCACAATGTCTGTCATTCACTAATCTCTGTCAGTCGGTCACTATCTCTGTCCCTCTCTCTCTGTCCATGTCAGTCTATCCCCCTCTCTCATATACTCACCGATCCCCGATCCCCGGCGCTGCACGGCATTCACACTGCTCCGGCGGCTTTTACTGTTTTGAAAAAGCCGGCCGCCCATTAAACAATCTCGTATTCCCTGCTTTCCCCGCCCACCGGCGCCTATGATTGGTTACAGTGAGACACGCCCCCACACTGAGTGACAGGTGTCACACTGCACCCAATCACAGCAGCCGGTGGGCGTGTCTATACTGTGTAGTGAAATAAATAATTAAATAATTAAAAAAAACGGCGTGCGGTCCCCTCCAATTTTAAAACCAGCCAGATAAAGCCATACGGCTGAAGGCTGGTATTCTCAGGATGGGGAGCTCCACGTTATGGGGAGCCCCCCAGCCTAACAATATCAGCCAACAGCCGCCCAGAATTGCCGCATACATTAGATGCGACAGTTCTGGGGCTGTACCCGGCTCTTCCCGATTTGCCCTGGTGCGTTGGCAAATCGGGGTAATAAGGAGTTATTGGCAGCCCATAGCTGCCAATAAGTCCTAGATTAATCATGTCAGGCGTCTATGAGACACCCTCCATGATTAATCTGTAAATTACAGTAAATAAACACACACACACCTGAAAAAATCCTTTATTAGAAATAAAAAAACACACATATACCCTGGTTTACCACTTTAATCAGCCCCAAAAAGCCCTCCATGTCCGGCGTAATCCAGGATGCTCCAGCGTCGCTTCCAGCGCTGCTGCATGGAGGTGACCGGAGCTGCAGCAGACACAGCCGCTCCGGTCACCTCCACGCAGCTAATGAAGACAAATCGGGAAGAGCCGGGTACAGTCCCAGAACTGTCGCATCTAATGTATGCGGCAATTCTGGGCGGCTGTTGGCTGATATTTTTAGGCTGGGGGGCTCCCCATAACGTGGAGCTCCCCATCCTGAGTATACCAGCCTTCAGCCGTATGGCTTTATCTGGCTGGTTTTAAAATTAGGGGGGACCGCACGCCGTTTTTTTTAATTATTTAATTATTTATTTCACTACACAGTATAGACACGCCCACCGGCTGCTGTGATTGGGTGCAGTGTGACACCTGTCACTCAGCGTGGGGGCGTGTCTCACTGTAACCAATCATAGGCGCCGGTGGGCGGGGAAAGCAGGGAATACGAGATTGTTTAATGGGCGGCCGGCTTTTTCAAAATAGTAAAAGCCGCCGGAGCAGTGTGAATGCCGTGCAGCGCCGGGGATCGGTGAGTATGAGAGAGGGCTGCTCAATTCAGTCACTCAGGAGATTAGCGGTCACCGGTGAGCCCTTCACTGGTGACCGCTAATCAGGACGCTACACAGACAGAGCCGCAGCATGACAATGAAGTCAGGTGAGGTTCACCCGAGTTCATTCTGACAGTGCGGCTCTGTGTCTGCTGTGAACTACCATTCAGCTCTGCTACATGGCTGTCTGTGTCTGCTGTCAGCGGCCATGTAGCAGAGCTGAATGGCAGATGACATAGTAAAAACGCATCCCTACACATTACACACGCTTGACAAGTAAATAAATAAAGAAAAAAAAAAGGTGCCCAATGCATACGTCACAGAGCACATGATCTAAAGGATCGCACACAAAATTGATCAATTTAACATAGACTACTAACGCACGTGTGACAGCAAATGAACGACCTATGTGCAATCTCATTCAATCGCATATGCGACCTGGGCGTGTCACATCGCATACGAGATCGTATGCCTAATTGTAAGGTGTAAAGCTGGCTTAAGGATATGACATCCATAATTTTTGAGGACTGCATCAAGTTTTAAGGGCATGAAATGAACAAATTCTTAACGTCTTGCAACATCAATCTTTTTGCATTCCTCGAGAAAGACTTCTTCCAGAGTCTGGATGCTGGATGGAGAGTGATGTTCAATCTGTCTCTTCAAAATACTCCTTAAGTATTCAAGTGTGTTCAGATCAGGCCACTGAATCACATTCACTCTGTTCTTCTTCAGAAACAGTGACAGTAGATGCATGTTTTGGATCATTGACATGTTGGAAAAGTGCACGTCTACCAAGGGCATGGAATAATAATAATGTAACGTGGCACGGGGCAGCAGTCATCAGCGAGGTCTGCGTCTTCTGTACTCCAGCATGCTACATGAACATGAGGGTCCTGGCTGGGTGTGTGGTTTTGCTTTAAGGAGGCGCTACGGTTTTGCAGGCCGCATGGTGCCAATAGTTTTGGTTGGCCAGGACCAGATATGTTAACCAATTCACTGAGGGAGGCCACAAGTTCTTTAAAAATGTGATTTTACTCAATAGCAATTTTGTAACAATGATGAAAAAAAATATGAAAATTACCTTTAACACAAAAATCTGATTTAAACAAAGATCATTTTTAATAATACATTCCCTTTAATTATGATTTTTTTTAATTAGGATTTGTTTGTGCATGCAAAAAAAGTAAAGATTGCAGGGTTGCCAGCTTAATGTCTTTTTCTGGATAACTTATCCAAAAATCATGCACATCCATCATTTTTATGGAAGCATTGGAAAACCATAATGAATCATAAAATCTATGTTATATATATATGTCTAGATCTTAGAATACTGACAAGAATACATACGCAGTATTAACTGTAAAAGCTAAAATCATGATAATTACAATCACAATAATCTCCAGATTCTCTGGATTAGATGAAGCTTGTGACAGATGAAGTGAAATATTTTATATGGACAATTAAAAGAAAGCGTCCTATTTTTACGGAATAGGAAAACAAAGGCAAAAAGGCGTGACGTGACTAAGAAGAAGGCGCTTGCCGAAACGCATCTCATCCAGACCACTATAAACCTCTTTTTTCCATCACTTTTTGCCAAAACTGATACCTGGTGTATGGAATTTTTACGGAATATCCGGTAATTTCTAGATGTTGGCAACCATGGAAAACTGTCCTGATTACCAGATGTGCAGTACATAAAACAACAAAAATGTAAAGAGAAAGCATAAAGGGTCTGTGTCTAATGTCTTCGTGCCAAAAACTGGAGATGAGGGAAACATTTACAATTCAAATTTGCTGGTTTAACCAAATTTTTCCCCAAATATTGAATTGTGTCAAATAAATTTGCCGCAAATGAAAACTGGAATTGCTTGGAAAATACATGTTTTGCACACTTAGTTTTTGCAAGGAGAGAGAGAAAGAGAAACAGAAAGAAAAGCAATTCATTTTAATATGATCTGTTTATTTGATTTACCCAGTGAATCTAGAGATGGCATCCAACTCTGTCGAACTCTGTGCTCCACTGTGACCTGCTGGTCTAGTAAAAGAGGTATTGTAGCACCCCTGAGACACTCACGGCACTACAGGGAACTGCATCCTCTTGGGGATGCAGGATCTACCCCTTGGGACCTGGAGTAGCAGTGCCGATACCACCAAAGCATAACCAAAATTATAGTTCTCCACTCCACAATGGGAATAAAGGGTTAACCATGTAGAGGGATGTGTTGTGAATGTCAGTTATGCTTTTGGTGCTGTGAGGCTCCCTCCTGTGGCCAGGAAATGTTTTGACAGAGACCAGGTGTGCTGGAGCAATGGGCGTTTCCATTGCTAACTCTGCCTATTTAAGCATTTGCTTCATGGCTGTCTGGGCTGGTTGTCATTTGTTCTGTAGTTCACCAGCCTTTTCATCTTGCTCCAGGCCACATCTACCCCAGATAAGTGCTTGGTTCTTTCTTACGTTGTTTTGTTCTTTTGTTCTTATCTGGGTTGTCAATTATTGTGATTATTGTCAGTTTATTTGCATGCAGGAATCTTCCCTCACTGGTGCTTAGCTGGGAAGCTCCCTGCAGCTATGTTTGGAGTTTTTGCTCCTATAAGTCCATGTGTTTGTTGCTTCTTGAATTTGTAATTGCTCCTGTTTTCTGTTCATTGTTTTGACAAGAGTGCCTGATATAGGACGGAGTGCAGATCGTGCGATCTGAGGACCTTTTTGTACTATCAGGTATTTGGGTTTTTGTAGGGTTTTTCTCTGGCCACCATCAGCCTTTTCCTATCCTTTTCTATTTAGTTAGTGGGGCCTCACCTTTGCTAATCCTATCATCCATCTGTGTATTGTATTTTCCTATATCACCGTAGTCTTTGAATGTGGGGGGCTTGCTATACCTTTTGCAGTCTATTTCTGAGGCAGAAAGTCATTCATCCTACCTTCCTTTAGGATAGCTAGTTCTCCCCGGCTGGGTTCGCGGTGCATAGGATGGTAGTTCATCCCTCAGCTACTTCTAGTGTTGATGGTTAGTAAGGGGATGGCGGCCAGATTAGTTGCCAATGCTCTTGTCACCTTTTGGCCAAGGATCTATTGTGATATTCCATAGTTCCGGATCATAACAGGGATGGTCGCCATGGGAACGAGTCCCGGGGTTAGCTAGCCTGGTGGGAGGGGTCAGCAGTCAGTTAGGTGTGTGGGAGGGCCCGAGCTAGGTCCGTGCAACGGTGACCCCGGTGGCAAGGGAGAGAGGTCTACAGGACGGGTACCGGAGATACCGCTGGGACCGGATAACGAATGGGGCACAGGGCCCTAGATCAGGCACCAGTTTTACTCAGCTTGATAAATATCTGCCCAGGGAAGACACCTTCACGGACTTCACTGAACCAAATAATCCGGGGGCATCAGCAGTAAACTAGGATCAGGGTTCGGACACTTACCTCCCCACAGGGTGAGCACTT